>NC_061509.1:203562462-203792614 GCF_022539505.1 Lolium rigidum
ACATCACTCTCCCATAAGATAAATAGCATGTTGGGTGAACAAATTACAGTCAGGCAATTGACAAATAGAGAGGGCATGACCATGCACATACATGATATGATGAGTATTGTGAGATTTAATTGGGCATTACGACAAAGTACATAGACCGCTATCCAGACATGCATCTATGCCTAAAAAGTCCACCTTCAGAGTTATCATCCGAACCCCTTCCGGTATTAAGTTGCAAAACAACGGACAATTGCATTAAGTATGGTGCGTAATGTAATCAATAACTACATCCTCGGACATAGCATCAATGTTTTATCCCTAGTGGCAACAAGCACATCCACAACCTTAGAATTTCCCGTTACTCGTCCCGCATTTAATGGAGGCATGAACCCACTATCGAGCATAAATACTCCCTCTTGGAGTTAAGAGCAAAAACTTGGCCGAGCCTCTACTAATAACGGAGAGCATGCAAGATCATAAACAACACATAGGTAATAGATTGATAATCAACATAACATAGTATTCTCTATCCATCGGATCCCGACAAAAACAACATATAGAATTACAGATAGATGATCTTGATCATGTTAGGCATCTCACAAGATCCGACAATGAAGCACATAAGGAGAAGACGACCATCTAGCTACTGCTATGGACCCATAGCCCAGGGGTGAACTACTCACTCATCACTCCGGAGGCGACCATGGCGGTGAAGAGTCCTCCGGGAGATGAATCCCCTCTCCGGCAGGGTGCCGGAGGCGATCTCCTGAATCCCCCGAGATGGGATTGGCGGCGGCGGCGGCGTCTCAGTAAGGTTTTCCGTATCGTGGCTCTCGGTACTGGGGGTTTCGCGACGGAGGCTTTAAGTAGGCGGAAGGGCGGAGTAGGGAGAGTCACGGGGGCCCCACACGCTAGGGCCGCGCGGGCCACCTGTAGGCCGCGCCGCCCTAGTGTGGCGGCGCCCCGTGGCCCCACTTCGTCTCCCCTCCGGTCTTCTGGAAGCTTCGTGGCAAAATAGGAACCTGGGCGTTGATTTCGTCCAATTCCGAGAATATTTCCTTTGTAGGATTTCTGAAACCAAAAACAGCAGAAAACAGAAGCTGGCTCTTCGGCATCTCGTTAATAGGTTAGTGCCGGAAAATGCATAAATACGACATATAATGTGTATAAAACATGTAGATATCATCAATAATGTGGCATGGAACATAAGAAATTATCGATACGTCGGAGACGTATCAGCCGCCATGGCCCCGAAGCGGGAGTTCAAGCCGTCCGCCAACGACCACGAGGCCGGCAGCAGCCGGCGAACCGCGCCGACGGCGTTTGAGATGGGGCCGCCAGCTCCTCCCATCTACGACCGGATCTACATCACCATAGCGGTGGCGCAGATGTTCTGGGATGCCGGCGCCCCAATGCCGTGGGGCGACGTGCACCTTCCCCACGGCTGGCACCTGAGCCCGGATCGTGTTCCCGTGCCGCCGATCCCGGGCTCCGGCCGTGCCCGCATCGCGGAGATCCGGAGGCGCCGCGCGCAGCTGCCGGTGGACCTCCGGGAGCACCCCGCCTACGGTGACACAAGTCCCAACTGGGACTTGTGGTTCGAGGTGGAGTACGATGCGCGCCGGCGCACGTGCTTCACCTCATCGACGGCGATGCCTCGCGCGCAGCCGCACAAGCCTGCTAGGCGGGCTGGCCGCTGCCCCGGCGGCCTCTACATCAACGAGCCCGCGGCGGCGCCACAGGCCCAGCCCCAGCCCCAGGAGGAGGACGACCCCCGAGCTGCAAGCAGCGCTGGCGGCGTCCCGCGAGCTCAACAACCTCGAGGAGCTGGCCAAATGGCCGCACCTCGCCGTGACGATGCGCGCCTCCGTGATGGAGGAGATGGCCAGGAAGGCCCAGGAGGACGCCCAAGCGGAGGCGTGGGCCTTCCTCGATATGGAGCACCGGCAGGAGGAGGCCACGCGCCAGGCCGCGCTCCGGCAGGAGGCGGAGCTGCATGCCGCTGCGGTGGAGCAGCTCCTGAAGGAGGCCGCGCGGCTGGAACGCCTGTGCAGGCCGGCTAGGCCTGTAGGTGGGAGCGGGCTGTCCACGGCGCCACCGGCCCAAGCCCACTCAACTCCCTTAGCGTACACCCACGGACACGAATAGAATCCTGGCAGATAGTCGCGGTATGCCCGCTACCGCCGCCCCCGCGCCGCACGCTCTCCAATCTTCATGGCGATGGAGGCGGACGCCATGCCCCCAAGGAACTACGCCCACCGCCGCGGTCCCATCCTTCCACCCCCCCTCAGATCCTATTCTGCGGCCGCCTGCATCCCGAGCAGTTCGTCTCCGGCGAGATCCGTGGGGAGCAGCTGATGCCCTCTTCACGCGCCTCCATGCTTCGTGGCCGTCGACCTGGCTGATGCCCCCCACGCGTCGCGGCCGTCCTACACCTGCGCCCCTAGCCCCCGGTGACGATGGTGAGTTCCTCTCCTCCTTCTTTCCCGATGGGACAGTGGTGGTTGCGTTCCTCCTTCTGTCCAGGTGGGACAATGGTGGTTGCGTTCCTCATATCCCCTAAACGTTGGCGTTTTCTGTGCGCTGATGCAAAACGAGCTTAGCGGGTTAAAGAGGGCCGATTGGATGCCGCTCGATATCAAGAAAATTAAAGTGCAGCAATTGGCATCCCGCGTGGTCTGGCGGACAAAGGTGGTTGATACGTCTCCGACGTATCGATAATTTCTTATGTTCCATGCCACATTATTGATGATATCTACATGTTTTATACACATTATATGTCATATTTATGCGTTTTCCGGAACTAACCTATTGACGAGATGCCGAAGGGCCGCTTGTCGTTTTCTGCTGTTTTTGGTTCCAGAAATCCTAGTAAGGAAATATTCTCGGAATCGGACGAAATCAAGGCCGAGCATCCTATTTTTCCACGAAGCTTCCAGAACACCCGAGAGTCGCCAGAGGGGGGCCCTGTGGGCCCCAGACGATAGCCCGGCGCGGCCAGAGGGGGGGCGCGCCCCCCTGTTGTGTCACCGCCTCGTAGACCTTCCGACTCCGCCTCTTCGCCTATTTAAAGGTCCCTGACCTAAAACCTCGATACGGAAAAACCACGGTACGAGAAACTAGTGTGGGTCTCTTAGGCTATATTTCACAGAATACTTATTCGCTGTTATGAATGGCATAGTGAAGTGCTTATTTATATCCCTTTATGATTGCAATGTGTTTTGTATCGCAATATATCTGCGTGCTACTCTAGTGATGTTATTAAAGTAGTTTATTCCTCCTGCACGGTGTAATGGTGACAGTGTGTGCATCATGTAGTACTTGGCGTAGGCTATGATTGTGATCTCTTGTAGATTATGAAGTTAACTATTGCTATGATAGTATTGATGTGATCTATTCCTCCTACATAGTGTGAAGGTGACAGTGTGCATGCTATGTTAGTACTTGGTTTAGTTGTGTTGATCTTTCATGCACTCTAAGGTTATTTAAATATGAACATTGAATATTGTGGAGCTTGTTAACTCCGGCATTGAGGGTTCGTGTAATCCTACGCAATTAGTGGTGTTCATCATCCAACAAGAGAGTGTAGAGTATGCATTTATCTATTCTGTTATGTGATCAAAGTTGAGAGTGTCCACTAGTGAAAGTCTAATCCCTAGGCCTTGTTCCTAAATACTGCTGCGTTACTACTGCTTGTTTACTGTCCTGGGCAAAGCACTTTTCTGGTGCCGTTGCCACTGCTCATACTTATTTATACCACATGTATTTCACTATCTCTTCGCCGAACTAGTGCACCTATTAGGTGTGTTGGGGACACAAGAGACTTCTTGCTTTGTGGTTGCAGGGTTGCATGAGAGGGATATCTTTGACCTCTTCCTCCCCGAGTTCGATAAACCTTGGGTGATCCACTTAAGGGAAACTTGCTGCTGTTCTACAAACCTCTCGCTCTTGGAGGCCCAACACCGTCTACAAGAATAGAAGCTCCCGTAGACATCAAGCTATTTTCCGGCGCCGTTGCCGGGAGGAAAGGTAAAAGGTACTCACAATCCGGATCTCGGCTACTAAGCTATTTTCGCCGTTGTAAGTACTCGAAGCTATTTCCTTTAGATCCTGCAATTGCATCTTGTTGTTTCTTGTTTACACTAGTTTGGCATAATGGACAACAATGAGCTTCTTATTCTATTTCCTGATTTAAGACATGGATGGTTTGATGCGAAAATTAAAAAACCTATGGAACATATTAGTATGAACGCTTTGAACACCATTGTTACTAATGATATGGAAAATTCTAAGCTTGGGGAAGCTGGCTTTAATGAGCATGATATTTTTAGTCCCCCAAGCATTGAGGAGAAAATTTTCTTTGATGATACTTTGCCTCCTATTTATGATGATTATAATGATAGTAGTATTTTAGTACCGCCTGTTATGGAGGATAAATTTGATTATGATTACAATATGCCTCCTATACTTGATGATGAGAATAATAATGATAGCTACTTTGTTAAATTTGCTCCCACTACAACTAATAAAATTGATTATGCCTATGTGGAGAGTAATAATTTTATGCACGAGACTCATGATAAGAATGCTTTATGTGATAGTTATATTGTTGAGTTTGCTCATGTTGCTACTGAAATTTATTATGAGAGAGGAAAATATGGTTGTAGAAATTTTCATGTTACTAAAACACCTCTCTATGTGCTGAAATTTTTGAAGCTACACTTGTTCTATCTTCCTATGCTTGTTACTTTGCTCTTCATGAACTTGTTTATTTACAAGATTCCTATGCATAGGAAGCATGTTAGACTTAAATGTGTTTTGAATTTGCCTCTTGATGCTCTCTTTTGCTTCAACAACTATTTCTTTCGAGTGCATCATTAAAACTGCTGAGCCCATCTTAATGGCTATAAACAAAGCACTTCTTGGGAGATAACCCATGTGTTTATTTTACTACAGTACTTTGTTTTATATTTGAGTCTTGGAAGTTGTTTACTACTGTAGCAACCTCTCCTTATATTAGTTTTATGTTTTTTTGTGCCAAGTAAAGTCTTTGATAGTAAGGTTCATACTAGATTTGGATTACTGCGCAGAAACAGATTTCTTTCTGTCACGAATCTGGGCCTAATTCTCTGTAGGTAACTCAGAAAATTATGCCAATTTACGTGAGTGATCCTCAGATATGTACGCAACTTTCATTCAATATGAGCTTTTTCATCTGAGCAAGTCTGGTGCCATTTTAAAATTCGTCTTTACGGACTGTTCTGTTTTGACAGATTCTGCCTTTTATTTCGCATTGCCTCTTTCGCTATATTGGATGGATTTCTTTGTTTCATTAATGTCCAGTAGCTTTAAGCAATGTCCAGAAGTGTTAAGAATGATTGTGTCACCTCTGAACATGTGAGTTTTTGATTATGCACTAACCCTCTAATGAGTTTGTTTCGAGTTTGGTGTGGAGGAAGTTTTCAAGGGTCAAGAGAGGAGGATGATATACTATGATCAAGAAGAGTGAAGAGTCTAAGCTTGGGGATGCCCCGGTGGTTCATACCTGCATATTTCAAGAATACTCAAGCATCTAAGCTTGGGGATGCCCAAGGCATCCCCTTCTTCATCGACAACATTATCAGGTTCCTCCCCTGAAACTATATTTTTATTCCATCACATCTTATGTGCTTTGCTTGGAGCGTCGGTTTGTTTTTGTTTTTGTTTTTGTTTGAATAAAATGGATCCTAGCAATCATTGTGTGGGAGAGAGACACGCTCCGCTGTTGCACATGGACAAATATGTCCTTAGGCTTTACTCATAGTATTCATGGCGAAGGTTGAAACTGCTTCGTTAATTGTTATATGGTTGGAAACGGGAAATGCTACATGTAGTAATTGGTAAAATGTCTTAAATAATGTGATACTTGGCAATTGTTGTGCTCATGTTTAAGCTCTTGCATCATATACTTTGCACCTATTAATGAAGAAATACATAGAGCTTGCTAAAATTTGGTTTGCATATTTGGTCTCTCTAAAGTCTAGATAATTTCTAGTATTGAGTTTTGAACAACAAGGAAGACGGTGTAGAGTCTTATAATGTTTACAATATGTATTTTATGTAAGTTTTTGCTGCACCGGTTCATCCTTGTGTTTGTTTCAAATAACTTTGCTAGCCTAAACCTTGTATCGAGAGGGAATACTTCTCATGCATCCAAAATCCTTGAGCCAACCACTATGCCATTTGTGTCCACCATACCTACCTACTACATGGTATTTCTCCGCCATTCCAAAGTAAATTGCTTGAGTGCTACCTTTAAATAATTCAAAATTTATCACCTCTGATTTGTGTCAATGTTTTATAGCTCATGAGGAAGTATGTGGTGTTTATCTTTCATTCTTGTTGGGCAACTTTCACCAATGGACTAGTGGCTTCATCCGCTTATCCAATAATTTTGCAAAAAGAGCTGGCACGGGATTCCCAGTCCCAAATTAATTAACCTAAATAGACACTCCTCCATGGTATGTGATTGTTGGACGGCACCCGAAGGATTCGGTTAGCCATGGCTTGAGAAAGCAAAGGTGGGGAGGAGTTTCATCATAATAAAACTAAAATAAAAAGGCACTCCTTCATGGTATGAGATTGTTGGCAGGCACCCGAGGATTCGGTTAGCCATGGTTTGTGAAAGAAAGGTTGGAAGGAGTGCCACCCAAAAATAAAAATAATTCATGGGAGCCGCTCTTGAAAGTCTGGTTGATAAGGTAGTTAGAGTGCCCACTACCATTCGTTGACAACAACAAACACCTCTCAAAAATTTACTTTTATGCTCTCTTTATGTTTTCAAAACCAAAGCTCTAGCACAAATATAGCAATCAATGCTGCCCTCTGCGAAGGGCCATTCTTTTACCTTTTATGTTGAGTCAGTTCACCTATCTCTCTCCACCTCAAGAAGCAAACACTTGTGTGAACTGTGCATTGATTCCTACATACTTGCATATTGCAATTGTTATATTACTTTACATTGACAATATCCATGAGATATACATTTTATAAGTTGAAAGCAACCGCTGAAACTTAATCTTCCTTTGTGTTGCTTCAATACCTTTACTTTGATTTATTGCTTTATGAGCTAACTCTTATGCAAGACTTATTGATGTTTGTCTTGAAGTACTATTCATGAAAAGTCTTTGCTTTATGATTCATTTGTTTACTCATGTCATTACCATTGTTTTGATCGCTGCATTCATTACATATGCTTACAATAGTATGATCAAGTTTATGATGGCATGTCACTCCGGAAATTATCTTTGTTATCGTTTACCCGCTCGGGACGAGCGGAACTAAGCTTGGGGATGCTGATACGTCTCCGACGTATCGATAATTTCTTATGTTCCATGCCACATTATTGATGATATCTACATGTTTTATACACATTATATGTCATATTTATGCGTTTTCCGGAACTAACCTATTGACGAGATGCCGAAGGGCCGGTTCCTGTTTTCTGCTGTTTTTGGTTCCAGAAATCCTAGTAAGGAAATATTCTCGGAATCGGACGAAATCAAGGCCCAACATCCTATTTTTCCACGAAGCTTCCAGAACACCCGAGAGTCGCCAGAGGGGGGCCCTGTGGGCCCCAGACGATAGCCCGGCGCGGCCAGAGGGGGGGCCGCGCCCCCCTGTTGTGTCACCGCCTCGTAGACCTTCCGACTCCACCTCTTCGCCTATTTAAAGGTCCCTGACCTAAAACCTCAATACGGAAAAACCACGGTACGAGAAACCTTCCAGAGCCGCCGCCATCGCGAAGCCAAGATCTGGGGGACAGGAGTATCTGTTCCGGCACGCCGCCGGGACGGGGAAGTGCCCCCGGAAGGCTTCTCCATCAACACCACCGCCATCTTCATCACCGCTGTTGTCTCCCATGAGGAGGGAGTAGTTCTCCATCGAGGCTAAGGGCTGTACCGGTAGCTATGTGGTTAATCTCTCTCCTATGTGCTTCAATACAATAATCTCATGAGCTGCCTTACATGATTGAGATTCATATGATGATGCTTGTAATCTAGATGTCATTATGCTAGTCAAGTGGGTTTTACTTATGTGATCTCCGGAGACTCCTTGTCCCACGTGTGTAAAGGTGACGAGTGTGTGCACCGTGTGGGTCTCTTAGGCTATATTTCACAGAATACTTATTCGTTGTTATGAATGGCATAGTGAAGTGCTTATTTATATCCCTTTATGATTGCAATGTGTTTTGTATCGCAATATATCTGCGTGCTACTCTAGTGATGTTATTAAAGTAGTTTATTCCTCCCGCACGGTGTAATGGTGACAAGTGTGTGCATCATGTAGTACTTGGCGTAGGCTATGATTGTGATCTCTTGTAGATTATGAAGTTAACTATTGCTATGATAGTATTGATGTGATCTATTCCTCCTACATAGTGTGAAGGTGACGAGTGTGCATGCTATGTTAGTACTTGGTTTAGTTGTGTTGATCTTTCATGCACTCTAAGGTTATTTAAATATGAACATTGAATATTGTGGAGCTTGTTAACTCCGGCATTGAGGGTTCGTGTAATCCTACGCAATTAGTGGTGTTCATCATCCAACAAGAGAGTGTAGAGTATGCATTTATCTATTCTCGTTATGTGATCAAAGTTGAGAGTGTCCACTAGTGAAAGTCTAATCCCTAGGCCTTGTTCCTAAATATCGCTGCGTTACTATCGCTTGTTTACTCGTCCTGGGCAAAGCACTTTTCCGGTGCCGTTGCCACTTGCTCATACTTATTTATACCACCTGTATTTCACTATCTCTTCGCCGAACTAGTGCACCTATTAGGTGTGTTGGGGACACAAGAGACTTCTTGCTTTGTGGTTGCATGGTTGCATGAGAGGGATATCTTTGACCTCTTCCTCCCTGAGTTCGATAAACCTTGGGTGATCCACTTAAGGGAAACTTGCTGCTGTTCTACAAACCTCTGCTCTTGGAGGCCCAACACTGTCTACAAGAATAGAAGCTCCCGTAGACATCAGTGGTCAAGTAGCCGTATCCCAGGGATAGGCCCACTTACAGCCTGAAGGCTGGCGAGCCCTCCGAACCCGCACTCCGCCTGGGAAAGGGCGCAGTGGTCGCCCTGGCCGAAGTCCCCGACGCCCTCCGGCGTGTCCAGCCGGAACAACGCGTCACCGCCGGGCGGGGTCGTCCTCATCGACGGCAACGACGACGGGTACTACTGGGAGTAGGGTGGCGCACCGGCGGCCACCACGTCCCAAACCCTGGCCTAGGATTTCCTCTTTATTTTTTTTCAGTTTAAAGCCCATATAGGGCTTTCTTTTGTGTAAAAATTGCCCAAAATAGGGCTAAGTTTAATGAACTCTAGTTTAAATTTACTTTTTTGTTTTTTTTCCCTTTTTATGTTTATTTTCTTTTTTTGGACATTTGTGTTGCGTTCGCGCGTTGGGCGCAACGTGCGACCCAAACGGACACGCGGACGCCGAACGCTGTCCAGGTGTCCGCGCGGCCATCCAAACGGTCCAAAACACACGGCCCAGCGCGTCTGTGTTTGGATCACCGCCTTGGAGATGCCCTAAGTTCGCGCCGCTCAAGTGCCGTTTCTTTGCTGGAAAAACCATTCAGGACATTGGTCAAACAGCGGACAAGCTCGGGAAAAAAGGCGTGGCCATGCTGTACTTCATGTCAGTTGTGTTTCAGTGCTCATGCGTGTTGTGCCGCAGATCCCGAGGCCGATCAGGGTGCTGCGTCCCCCGATGCTGATCCGAAAGCTGCGCAAAAGGAAGTCTCCTTTGTAGTCGGAGGGGTCCAGGTGGGGCCAGTTTTGGAGCCGGTCTTTGTCCAGGCCATGGAGAGGACTGGGCCGGAGGCTGTGGGGCCCTTGACGGGGGACGCTGCTGACGTGGGTTTTGGCCTCGGCTTGGACGTGGCAGTGGCCCAGTCGGAACCGCCCCTGCATGAGGTTTCGCCGCTAGGCACGGCTTCGTTTTCTAACTCAAGTGCACCAGTGGATTCACAGCTGGGTGAGGAGGCACTTGCTTGGGGCAAGAAGGAGGAGTACCTCCAGGTGTCACTTTCCGAGGAGGGTCTTGGTGGGCCAGCACGTGCAGACAGAAACCTCTCTTGCACAACAATGCTGGATCGACGGTTGAGCTTGGAGAGTGTGGACAGTGAGCTGATGGGCTCCGCATGCGTGTCATATACAGGACCCAACAATGCCATGCAGATGGTTCCGCGCAGAGCTCTGGAGAGCCCAGCTCTGGAGGAGGTTAAACCGGAGGTGTCTGTTGATGACGACACAAGAGAGAGAGCTGCAGCAGGAGAGGCTAGCCCTAGGACGTATCAAGATGTTCTGCGCATCCATTCTTAAGAAGTTGGCGCCACCACTGCTCCGCGAAGTGGAGAGCTATTCTAGATTGAGAGCTGATGCGCAGCCTTTCACACCCAGACGCATGACTAGGAGTGCAGCGGTTGCTGTAGATGCGAGGGGAAAGAAGGTGACCAAGGCCTCTGCAGCATAGAGTGCTACTCAAGGCACTGGGCATTTGCCCTGAGGAGCTGTCAGTTGATGAGGAGCACCTGCCAGCTTCAACGAGATCTTCGACTCGCCACTTGGTGACAGACATGTGAGGGCCATGGCGTCCATCTTTGGCAAGATGGTACCCTAGAGTTTCGAGCAGCACGAGGGCTGCAGAGTAGTGGTTGCGGCGCACTATGCGTCCGGTAGAGTGGAGTGGAGTTTGTATCAGTTTTTTATGGATTGCAATCTAGAGATGTTGTTCTGGAACGTTCGTGGCACAAACGATCCAGCTAAGAGGAGTGTTATTAGGGAGTTCCTTGAGAGTCTGCATGTGAGCATTTTTTTGTATTTCGGAGTCTAAAGTCAAGGAGGTTGATGAGTTTTATGTTTCACAATGTTTGGGGCCGTCTTTTGACGGCCTTGTGTTTCTACCGGCGGATGAAACAAGAGGAGGTGTGGTTTTGGCTTGGGACTCCTCGGTAGTCCAAATAGACCACGTGAGCTATGATACTCATGCCATTACCGGAGAGGTCATGACTAGAGAGGGCACAAAGTGGTGGCTTACCACTGTATATGGGCCCCAGACTACAGAGGAGAAAATCATGTTTTTGGAGGAACTAACGAAGAGGAGGACCCTTTGCCCCGGGCCGTGGGTGGTCGCTGGAGATTTCAACATGATACTAAATGCGTCCGAGAAAAATAATGAGAACCTGGATAGAAACATGATGCAGCACTTCAGGGGTTTTGTCCACGAGCATGAGCTCAAGGACCTTTATATGCATGGGCGGCTCTGTACCTGGAGCAATGAGAGAGAAAGAGCTACCCTTACACGCATTGATAGGGTGTTGGTTTCGGTGGATTGGGACTTACAGCACTTTGACGCAGTGTTGCAAGGTCTCTCTTCGTCGGTTTCGGACCATGTGCCGCTCCATCTGGCTCTTAATGCGGCGTTCAGGCCAATGAGGAGGTTCAAGTTCGAGACTTGTTGGCTAAAGCTGGAGGGGTTTGGTGAGGCGGTTAAGGAGGCATGGGTTTGCGACCCTGCAATTGTAGACCCTTTCCGGAGGCTGGATGCGCTCTTCAGGAATGCCGCTGAGCACCTGCAATCATGGGGACAAAAGAGAGTAGGGAACTTCAAGCTAAATATTGCGATCGCAAATACCCTAATTCTACGCCTGTATGTGGCTCAGGAGAGGCGTACGCCCCCATGGAGATATGGCTAAGGAAGATGCTAAAGCAATCTGTGCTTGGGCTTGCTTCACTAGAGCGAACCATGGCGAGACAAAGATCGAGGATCCGCTGGTTGAGAGAGGGGGCGCCAATACGGCACTCTTCCATGCCGTGGCTAACGGTCGAAGAGTGAAAAACCACATAGCCTCGGTGAAGATTGGAGAGGAGCTATTCACGGATCAGGAGAGGAAAGTGGAGGCCTTCTTAGAGGCTTTCTTCCAGTTGCTAGGGAGGGTGCAACCCAGAGACCACACAATTGATCTGGGAGAGCTAGACATACCGATGGCTGAGCTTCAGGAATTGGATGATATGTTCACGGAAGAGGAGATCTGGGGAGTGGTCAAGGACCTAGCTACATTTGGCCAGGGCGTCAGGAACATATGGGTTCACTGGAGCTTTTTATCAGAGAGCATGGCCTGTGATCAAGATAGACATTATTGCTGCGCTCCTCAAACTCAGTGTTGGAGACGGCCGCGGCTTTGCACGCCTAAACAGAGCCCTGATCACGTTGATCCCTAAAAAACTAGATGCCATGGAGGTCAAGGACTACCGCCTATTAGTCTGGTACATAGCTTTGCCAAACTATTCTCCAAGTTAATGGCAAACAGACTGCAGAGAAGGATGGGGGATGTGGTGAGCACTAACCAATCGGCGTTCATACGACGACGGTCCCTACACGATAACTTCATCTTAGTGAGACAAGTAGCAAGGAAGATCAATCTACAGAGGCAGCAAGGAGTGCTCCTGAAACTTGACCTCACAAGAGCTTTTGATTCAATCTCTTGGAGTTTCCTGTTTGAGGTGCTACGACGCATGGGGTTTGGAGAGCGTTTCCTAAAGTGGATTCCGTTTTGCTGAATATGGCAAACACCAGAGTTCTAGTGAATGGAGTTCCAGGACGCAGATTTGTGCATGTTAGGGGGCTGAGACAAGGTGATCCCACTTCACCTATGCTGTTTGTCGCGGCTATGGAGCTGTTGACTGCAGTGATCAAGAAAGCCATGGAGAGTCAACTCTTCTCCAGGCTAGCAGGGATCATAGAGCTACAGAGAATCTCGGTCTATGCGGACGATGTCATAATTTTCTGTAAGCCTTTGAGTGTTGAGTTGGAAGCGGTAAAGGCCATACTTCGAGTCTTTGGAGAGGCCTCCGGGCTATGTGTCAACTATAGAAAGACTTCGGCCACGCTGATCAGAGGGCAGGACGGAGATACCGACAGAGTTGCGGAGGCTTTTGGCTGTGAGGTAGTGGGTTTCCCCATAAAGTACCTTGGCATGCAATTGGCCTTGAGACCGTTGAGGAAATCGGAATGGCAGCCGCTGATTGACCAAGTCATACACTGCGTTCTAGCATGGCAGAGGGGGATGATTCAGTAATCTGGGAGACTCATACTCATTAAGTCGGTGATAAATGCGTGACCTATTCATCAGCTGATGGTCGCTGAGGCACCAGCTTGGGTGCTGGAGGAGTTGGTCAAAGGGATGAGAGATTTTTTTTGGGCTGGAAAGAAGGAAGTTAATGGAGGTCAATGCCTTGTAGCTTGGGACACAATATGCAAACTGACTCGGTTTGGAGGCCTTGGAGTGAAATACCTGAGGTTACAAGGTCTGGCTCTTAGGGTGAGATGGTGTTGGCTAAGTCGTACGGATCCATCGAGGCCATGGCAAGGGCTGCCTGCGCTCAACGACCCGAAAGCTAATGAGGTGTTCCAGAGCTTGGTGGAATTCAAAGTGGGAGATGGTGAGAGTACTCTCTTTTGGACAGACAGATGGATTAATGGCAACGCGGGGGACATTGCCCCGGAGGCGATGGCTTTAGTCCCCACTAGTAGGAAAACCCTTATAGGCAAAGCTTAGTTTTGTGGCGCACCACTAAAAATGCGCCACAGAATATTGTTTTGTGGCGCACCATACTGGGTGCGCCACAGAAATAGCTTAATTTTGTGGCGCACTACGGAACGCTGCGCCACAAAAACTTGGTGGGGCCCACATCCTGTCACGCCCAACCATTGGTCTTACCTTTTCTACGGCGCACTGCACCTGGTGCGCCACAGAAATAACGTGTTCTGTGGCGCACTGGCCTCGGTGCGCCACAGAAATACTGTTTTCTGTGGCGCACTTGTCTGGATGCGCCACAGAAATAACGTGTCTATATCAAGGCCGTACCCCTCCCTCGCCGGACGGTTCCTCTCCCTCTCTCCCCTCTCTCCCCGCGCCGCCGCCTTCCATGGCGAGCGCCGCCGTCGCCGCCGCCGCCGCCGCCGCCTTCCTCCGCGAGGGCCGGATGCCGCCACGCTCCACCCATCCCCGCCACCAGCAGCACAGAGCCGCTGCGGCGTGGAGGAGGAGGGGCGGCGCGGCGGCCAAGGTGGAGGAGCCGCCGCCGCGTCAAGGTGGAGGAGCCGCCGCGACCTCCACCCTCGCCGTCGTCGTCGGTGAGCTCCTCCACGACTCTCCAAATCGTCGGTGAGCTCCCTCCCTCCCCTCCCTCTTCCTCCCCCGCGCGAGCACAACGTGCTCGACGAAATGCTCGCTCGGTTGGTTAATCTTGATGTTACTGGTGGGCTTAGCTGTTAATCTTGATGCATTGCTGCTAGTGATGCTTAGCTGTTAATCTTGATGGTACTGGTTCATTTGTTGGCTCTGGATGCATTGCTGCTAGTGATGCATTGCTGCTCGGTTGGTTCATTTGATGCTACATCGGTTCATTTGTTGTGCTCGGTGAGGTTAACTCGTTAATCTTGATGGCTTATTACTACTCGGTTCATTTGTTGTGCTCGGTGAGGTTAACTCGTTAACAATTTTCTTGATGGGTTCATAGGAATTTGATGCTACTGTTCATTTAAATGCTTGTTGTGCTCAGAGAGGTTAACTCGGTTCATAGGAATTTAAATGCATGAAATGCTACTCGGTGGGCTTGTATACATACATATTTATAGTTGCTCTTGGTTGGCCTGGGATTAGTTTTCTGGACCCCAAGTAATTCTCTGTTGGGATTAGTTTTCTGGACCCCAAGTTTTTTGGACCCCTGATGATTTACTTGATGGATTCTTGTGAGCTTATGGTATGCTTATAATGCTCTGATTAGTGGGGATGCTTACTGGATCATGTGCATATAGTTCATATAGTTCCCTAAAAATAAAGAATGCTCCCTGGCCAGAAGCTTGATGTCTTAGCTCAGCCAGTGATGTCTTAGCTTTGTTTTGAACTCAACTGAGTAATGATAAATTTCTATTTCTTGTGTTGGCTTTGATGAAAATAGAGATATCCACAGTAGGGGATCATGTAAATGAATGCCACCGTGGTATCCTTTGAAGAAAAAGGACTGCTTTCGATGGTTTTAAAAGGCTAGGTGGTGCTAGGTGATTCAGTTGGCTACCAAGACTTGTCTCATCTCGGTTAGCTGGGATATGCTATGTGTTGTTGCTTGTTTAGGCATATCTATCACTTACTGGATTTACTCGGTTCTTGATTGGCCTCTCTTTTGCCGGCATCACTTGGTCTATATACCAAGTGATGAATAATCCCTTTGGAGCATCTCGCTCCATGCATGCTATGTGTGTTTGAGCATCTTGACTTATGTCCCTATGATAATGGATCATCAAATGTTTCCCTTTGTCCCTGGTTGCCTCCTTAATTGATGCCTTATGATCCAAATGATCCAAGTCCCTTGCATGATCCCATTTGTCCCTAATGTTGCTTAATTAAGATGAATAAATTCCCTCTAATCACCATTTGGAGATCAAGACTAGTTCTTGATATCCATTAGTTACTCGTCAACACATGTGTTTGCATGTGTGTGTGAGCTGCTTGTAGTGTCACTTGACTATTCAAGTTTCAATGTTGGTTACTTTTCCTCTAGTGCAAGAAATGGTTGAGCAGATGTTTATCCACTCGTTGGCCTTTATTCTTGGGTAGCTCAAAGTGTCATGCACTTACTCGGATCATCAAATGTTTCCCTTAATTTGTCCCTGGTTGCCTCCTTAATTGATGCCTTATGATCCAAATTACTATATTATTGGATTGAGTGATATGGCTACTGCTTGTTTGCTCTCCAAATGCTATATATGTGTATTTGACCATGCTTATGATGGATTTCTTTTAAGGACTCTAGCTAGATTAGAGGGGAAAAAGTTGCTGCTTTGTTGCCTATGATAATGGATCATCAAATGTTTCCCTTTGTCCCTGGTTGCCTCCTTAATTGATGCCTTATGATCCAAATGACCCAAGTCCCTTGCATATATGATCCCATTTGTCCCTAATGTTGCTTAAGATGAATAAATTCCCTCTAATCACCATTTGGAGATCAAGACTAGTTCTTGATTTCCATTAGCTAGACTCCAATATTAAAAATGTCTCCCAAATATGGAGACAAACATTTTAACATTACCCCAAGTGATTTACTTGTCGATGATTAGATGGTTGGTCGATCACTCGTACACTCGGGGTGGAGCAAGTGAGGCTTGGTGTGATGGCACAAATATCAATATCTTGTGCATCCTACCTGGCCTCACTTACGCCATCCCGGGATGTTCATATTTGTTTCGACCAACAAAGTATGAGGCATTCCATTTAGTTCATACTAGCTACTTCTTAATTGCATTGGCCTTTCTTCCATTTTAGTGCCGATGATTAGAATGTTTGGTCACCTATACGCCGCAATATACTTTGTAGACGAGCCCCCCTTTCCCTGGCCGCCGTTCCGTGAACGAGTCCTTGATGAGACAACAACGCCGACATGCCTCTCCGGCGCAGCACCACTTTTCTTCTCTCGCCGTCCAGATACGTGAACGAGTCCTTAATGCCAAGACGGTGCCAGCCTCCCTAGCATCATGCCGACCCTCGTTGTCGCGCTTCAGGCCGTGTCGATCATGCGCCCTGCACTCTTCGCCTTCTTGCCCGGTGAACGAATAGACTAATCGTTGGAATAAGGAAGCCGATGACGGCCGATCGCAATTTAATCTTGCGACCGGCTGTCATCGGTTTCCTTATTCCAACGATCAGCCTATTGGTTCACCGGGCAAGAAGGCGAACAGTGCAGGGCGCGGGACACACGGCTTGAAGCGCGGCAACACGGCCCGGCATAATGCTGGGCAGGCCGGCACGGTCGTTGCATCAAGGACTCGTTCGCTGGACAGCGAGGGACTGGCGTGGTTCTGCGCCGGAGATGCAGATCGGCGTTGTTGTGTCGTCAAGCACCCGTTGACGGAACGCCGACCGGGGAAAGGGGGCCATTCTGCAAAGTATTTGTGTTGACCAACAATGTATGAGGCACATATTCTATTTTGTCATTCCATTTGCTTTGAGATTTTCAAAATGCCGATGATTAAAATGCTTGGTCACCGTACACTTGGGGGTGGCGTAAGTGAGCCTGGTAAGATAGCACAAATATCAATCTCTTGTGCATCCTACCCGGCCTCGCTTACCCCATCCCTAAATGTTAATATTTGTGTTGACCAACAATGTATGAGGCACTTATTCCATTTTGTCATTCCATTTGCTTTGAGATTTTCAAAATGCCGATGATTAAAATGTTGGTCACCGTACACTTGGGGTGGCGTAAGTGAGCCTGGTAAGATAGCACAAATATCAATCTCTTGTGCATCGGACTTGGTCTCACTTACGCCATCCCTAAATGTTAATATTTGTGTTGACCAACAATGTATGAGGCACTTATTCCATTTTGTCATTCCATTTGCTTTGACATTTTCAAAATGCCGATGATTAAAATGTTTGGTCACCGTACACTCGGGGCGGCGTAAGTGAGCTCTGGTAAGATAGCACAAATATCAATCTCTTGTGCATCGGACTTGGTCTCACTTACACCGTCCCTGAATGTTAATATTTGTGTTGACCAACAATGTATGAGGCATTTATTCCATTTCTCTTGTGCATCGGATACTTGTTGGTCTCACTTTCTTCCATTTTCATCATAGTAGGAACTCGGATGGAAGGACCCCGATGCAAGCGAGCCCGGTGGGTAGAGATGACGGAGCAAAGGAGGAACCGGATGAAGACTACTTTGTATCTCGAAATTGTGAATTTTGTATGAATTAAGAGTTGTATGCAAAACATTTGACACTTGCCACTATATATGTATCTCGATCGGGCTCTAAGTAATGTGATGATGATGTCTATGTTATATCCGTGCAATGTACATGATATTTATATTATATCCGAATGTCTGTATTGTGTATCTCGTATTGTTGTGTATAAACCGCATATGTATAGCGAGCAGCACAAAATCGTGTATAATACAAGCAAATTCCGTGGCGCACTAAGAAGCAATTCCGTGGCGCACGCTTTTCGTGGCGCACCTAAGAACAAGTGCGCCACGAAACCTTATTTCCGTGGCGCACGACCAGGTGCGCCACAGAAAGCTTATTTTTGTGGCGACATTTCTGTGGCGCACCACCGGTGCGCCACAGAATCAAATTTTCGTGCGCCACTGATGAGGCTTTTCCTACTAGTGCCCTACAAGGAGGAGGAACGCTAGGAAGGTTAGTGAGGCCTTGCAGGACGACTCCTAGCTCTCAGATGTCGTGGGGGAGTTGTCCATAGATGGATGGATGCAGTGCACCCTGCTCTGGGAGGCGTTGGGGGATGTACCCCGGGATGGTGATAGGTCGGATCAGTTTGCTTGGAAGGGATCAACGTCGAGCAAGTACGCCATCAGTGCAACCTACGACATGCTTTGCCAGGGGAGGATAACTTGGGCTATGGCCAAGCCGATTTGGAGATCTTTTGCACCGCTAAAGTGAAATTTTTTCGGCTGGCTGGCTCTAAGGTACAGGCTTTGGACTTCTGATAGGAGGGCTCGGCACGGACTGCAGGATCACCCGGATCCCTGCGCTACTTGCCTTCAGGAGGAGGATAACGTCGACCACATCCTTTCGCATTATCCGTATGCTAAGATGGTCTGGTTCGGATGCTTGAGAAGGCTGGGATCGGAACTCCAGGAACCACAGGAGAACACCAATCTAGAGAGATGGTGGACTGAGGCGAGAAAGAGGCTTCGGAGGGAGGACAGGAGAGGTTTCGACACGCTAGTCTTGCTGATTGCCTGGACGCTTTGGAAACAGAGGAATGCCAGGGTCTTTGGTAACCTAGAAAGGCAGCTGTCCACGGAGCAGATCATAGAGCCAGTGTTAGAGGAGCTCAGCCTTTGGTGGGCTGTGAGGGGAGGGGAGCGGAGAGTCATGTTACGAGAGTAGGTTTCTAGCCTAGAGTGGTGTGTGTGTGGGTTGGCCGCGGGCAGATGCACGCATCCCCCATTGGTCTCTCCTCCTCCCTCCCTCCCTCCATCTCTCTCTGATTTGGCACGCCTTTCGCGTGCCCGCGAAAAAAGAGAGCTAGTAGTAGTTCTATTCACCCGAGTTCACAGTTTGGCTTTGCTCGAAAAGCTCTCAAAGCCCATGTGTAGGGTCCTGTAATCTTTAGGCTCTAAAATCATGTTTACGCTGTACATGAGTTTCTGTTTTTATTATCCTGTTCTGAACCACTACTATGGTTTCCTTAATGAAATAAAAGAGAAATCAATTTTCTCAAGAACTATCATTTGCTGGCCTATTGCCCTTTTGAGCGTTGGGGTATGAAGAAGATGATGAGCATAGTTAATCTTCCCTGGATTTGGCACCAGCTGTCAGCACCAACTCTCTCTATCTCTCCTCCTCCCTCCCTCCCTCCCTCTCTCTCTGATTGGTTGAATTCAAAAACCAGATCCTTCCCGAGTCAGGATCGCAAGGACGCATACACCTTGGTAATTGAAATTTCTAGAACAGATCCTCAAAGATGTATCAATTTCATAAAAGAAGGGGCCAAGAAAGCCGGTACAACACCAAACGACAACACGATACAAACACGATGTCACACGGTTAACAACACTACCCACAACTGTCCACCAGCAAGAACTCGCTTTGCACCATCACCTGCCAAGAATGGCGAGGAGGTGGTGATGCCCTAAGCTTTTAGGCCGTGCAACAACCGAAGGATGGAACTTTAGGAGGCTCACTCCAACTCCAAGATAACCCAAGCCAACTTAACCGTCCTCCCATAAGCACCTAAGGATTGGTGTGAGAACAGCGGGACCGAACCAGACCTGAGGTGGCAACGACTAAGAAGTGCCTGCGATGGTGTACATAGAACCCCGGAAGTCCACTCTCTAATAGGTGGCAGCTGACACCGACTCCAACCGGTGCATCAAAAACTCCATGAACCACCTAGCGACGCCTCCAAGGAGGAGAATGACACAGTCACGCCGCCTGAAGGAGTTATTCCCTAGAAGCAAATAATAAGGTGATAGTATTATGATTTCTAGTTTTGTGATTAAATTTTATTCTACTATGCTATACCTGGTATGTCTCTTGAATAGGAGATTCAAAAGGAAAACTCATAAGCACGTGTGTAAGAATGAACAAACAATTGTTTCCTATTCCCTCCTCTAAGCTCACATGTTGTTTGATGATCACTTTTTCCTGATTATGGGTATGGTTAGTCCAACAAAGATACCAACAAAACACATTGTTAGGAAGAACAGTTAGTACTGAACCTACCTGGTTATTATAGATATACTATAAGACGTTGTTGCTTGATGATAGTTGTATCTTATGTGTCATCTTATGAAATGGATCCTTAGACCATGAGAGTAACAAGCAATCTCTTTCTGGAAGGCATGTGTTGATTACTATTAAAAGTCTGCCGTAGCAGGAGGCGGGAAAGGTGGTAGTCATATACGTTGCAAAAAATGTTTGAGGACTTGGTGATTCAAGTTTGGGAATTGCTCCCCCGTAATAAGGACAGATATAATATGGATCCATCTCGGTATTACGATGTCACCAAGTAGTCCGGCCAGGAAATTTGTAATGAGAATTACAAGGACTAGAAATACAATACAAGAAAGAGAATGAAACTGGATCAAGGTTAACACGAATATTGATCAATCAAGAGTTTATTAACGACGATACTGAAAGTCTCACATCAGTTATTCATAATATCGTGAAGCAATAGGATTGATATTATGAGATAACATAAAGGCTATTTATGCACACACACGAGAGCTAATATAGATATCACACGGTCCCGCTATTAGTTATTGATCTGAAAGAGTTTGGGGTCACTGTTTTGATTAGACTCTAAATTTTCTCCAGTCCGAATAGTAATTGATGCAACAGTTATATACATATGGTATGCGATTGAGAGTGTCCGGAATAATTATGGCGACATCAAAATAGATTCGGTGCAGTATCAGATTCATTCCAATGTTATCAAAATAGTTCCGGAGGAACTCCAAAAATTATCCGATAGTAAGTATGATGTAGAAAAATTAGTGGACGTGTTCCAACATCTTTGTGATGTTCATGGAGTGGGCCGCCTGTAAGGGTACATTGCCCCTATGTGTGGTTTTGGTAATTAATGACAACCCCTATGGACTAATATTTTCATTTATTTTATCTGAAGGAATATTCCATAGGTACTACTTATAGTCCATGTGTTGGATTCAAGTACGGATGCAATGATGATAAAAGATATACCTTGAGTATTGGCATCAAGATCATTGATTTAAAGACATATATGTGATATGATCAAGAAGAAGAAATGAAGATGGAGTTCCTACGTGGAACTCAATATTAGCCATGCTCTAGCTTATGTGTTAAGCAATAAATGATCAAGATCTAGAGTGCTTGATTACAAGTGAAGAACTCAAGATATGGCTCTAAGTCGATGTCATGATAGGCTCATAAGTTGAGCCATGGTTGACTAAGATTTAGAGCATGCAAACAAATGAAGAGTTCTTTATACACCTCAAGATAGTATGATAGAGCATGAGAAGATACAAGGTTGACCAATACAAAGAGTGAAGAATAGATTCAAGATTGGTCAACACATGAAGCATGAAGAATGTGCCACATGAAGTCATGTGGTATGGTAAGCCTTGTCAATTATGCTTTATGTGGGGCCCCGGACTTACCAGTCCAGAACTCCAGTTATGCATTCAATTTCACGATCCCAAGATCATTCCATCGTGAATACATAACCGAACTGATACCAGATTACATCATCCATTACAAGCATCGAATTTAAGTAATACGAAGTCTTACATCATAGGCCATCAAGGCCGTAGTTCACCAAACAAGCAGCGGAAACAACTTGACTCCAAAAGCGGTGAAACCCAAGTCAGGCCTTTACCCTACAGGCGGCTGACTGGGAGAGCGTCCTAGTTCGCGTCTTCGGCGTCGTACTCCTCTTCTTCGAAGTACTCTTCTTCAAAGGCTGGTCAAGTAGATAACCAGGACAACAATGCCAGTGAGTACTTTTGAATGTACTCGCAAACCACCTTAGAGAGAAATAAAGGATATGCAATATGGCAGTAGCAAGGAAAAGGCACTATCTAGGGCGACAAGAAGCGAGAGGTGGTTCCTCTCGAGAATAAGACATTTCCATAACTTTGTTGAAAACTTTGTGGTAAACCATTTCATTTGCAGACTAATAGGTAAGGGTGACCCAATTTAATTTTCAGCCATCTCATATGGCCATTTCTTTTCCAACTTTCCACCGTACCTCGCAGGTACTTTTTCGCCGGCCCACTGGTATAAACTTCCCGAAACAATATTTGAGAAAACACTTTTAGAAACCAAAAACTCTTTAATGCCAAGCAGCTTCCATTCCCACGTCCGTAACCGCGGACACGGCTATTCGAATAGTTTTACACTCGCGAGGTTGTACACTTTCCCCACAAGATCCGAATATTTATCGTGTGGGCATCATCCCCGCATAATAACATATGCCACGACAAATACTCGATCGTAGTTTTTAGCCTGCTCGCCTTAGCCCAAGACATGCCGCCTAGAGTTGTACCTCCCAACACCAGAGTCCGAGGGGTCGTTTACCCAGGAGTAGCAAATTCCGCGACCAGCTCGACCCTCCGGAATGCCGCGACCAACTGCGAGGCATTATTCAATGGGAGCTCATAGGTTGTACCCCTGCCATCGATACGCAATGGAAAGGCGTTCCCGGCTCGTCGGGAAGGCCACGGTCGATAGGTGTCCATGCTCGGACTACCCCTTACACTTGCAGGACCCAAACTAAGGCGAGACAAACTACTAAGCTACGCCCCGTCCCACTAAAGGGTAATGTGGTTGTACTGGCTAGGTCCGGTTCAGGTACTTAGTCACCAAAGTTTTTCGAAAACAAAATTTCTTCACTTGCCTCCAGCAAAACTTCTTTCCAACAACATCTTTTTCTTCCATAAACTCACACTTGGGCAGGGCTACCCCATTCCAAGGTTTTCGAAAAACTTCTTTTCGTAAAAACCTTTTTCGCATCCATCTTTCCAGGGCTCCCAACCTATAGTCCAATTTCTTCTTCGAAAAATGGTGACAAGGATGACAAGGTGATAAGCACCATATCACTAATAGAGAGGTGTTCAGTAGGTATCAACGAGGGCTGCACCCTAATGGTGGATTAATAAATCTCCGAGTGGCACTAACCACCGAAATGAAAATAAGAAGACATGCACTTATTAAAATCTGAAATAATGCAAGCATAAGATATATATAGGATCAGAGGTGCATCAAGAGGTGGCTTGCCTTGTTCAGCAAAGTGTCCCTGGTCCTCCTCTTCAAATCCCCCAAGGTCACCTCCTCCTTCGTCTCCGGCGGCGTTCGAATCTATCGTCGCAAAAATAAAAGAAACACACCATACCAATCAACAAAATATCTCCAGAATAATGCACACAAAAATTTGATAAAATCACAGTATGTAGAGGTTGACAAATGCAAGCTACGGAAAGTGGTTTCACCCATTTATGATTTTTAAAACAAAAGATATGATTTTTGCAATTCCAGAATTGACTTATGCACCATTTAAATGACCTAAATGTTTCTGGAAGTCACAAAAATGCATGCAGCATATCTACGTAAGGCTATTGACATGCACAACACACCCGCACAAGAATCAAATGCAAATGAAACTTCTACCGGCCTAAACAATTCAATCAAAACAGAGACCGCAGTGTTCCAAAACTTAAAACAGTGCTAATCAGAGCATCTCCTACAAAAACCAAACACACCACTGGAAAGCTAGGAACAAATGTGAACTAACCCCACTGGATTTGTATTTTTCTGATTTGTAAAAGAATTTACAAAAATAAAATACTAATAAGGTGTCCCGTTTCAGATATAAATCCACCAGGCCTAATATATAACCCTAAAAATTAAATCCTTTGGCACAGAAATACCCTATCAGTATACCTACTGGTAGCCTTTGGATTTGATTCAAGATCATGTATAAATTTTGAACTAAAAATCAGAGAAGAGCTCTCTGGTCAGTTTTTAATTTATTTAGCAAGCAAAAACTAGGAAGCTTTTGCAAGTGGGACCAGTGCCACAAGATAGGTATTAACATGCACAGCACTACCAAATTGACCTCACTCAAAAAGGGCCAGCACAAACATCACACGAATTAAAATGCCTAATCTGTAACTTTTTAGGGTTTAATTTGTTTGAATACTTCTGTCAAACCAAACCATGTGCATGCAACTCTTAATGGTAGAGAAAACAGTAAGGAGCATCCAGGAACTTGAATTATCTCATTTGGTCAATTTATGGATTTTTAAAGATTTAAAACCCGAGCAGGTAATTACCGGCTAGATAAAAGGGAGAAAAAGAAAAAGAGGAAACGGGCCGGGCTCGCTGGGCTCGGCCGATTTCGGCCCGTAAGCGTGGGCGCAGCGCGGGAGCGGCGGTTTGAACGGGCTGCTGGCGTGGAGGCCACGCGGGCGCGCGGAGCCCACGACGCCGTGCATGCACGCGTCGGATCCGCATCCGACGGTGCATGGACGTTCGTCCAGCTCGCGACGGGGGCGACGTGCGGCGGCCAACCAAGCTACTGGGAGAGGGCGGTGCTCACCGTGCGTGCTCGGGGAAGGCTTGGGGCTGGCTGGGCGAGGTCGAGGTGGGGGACGGTGGTCCGGCAAGGCAGCAGCAGGTCCTCCTCCGGCGACAGCGGCTCCTGGCGGTGGCGCGGACGAAGTAGACCGCGACGGCGACGAACAGCCGAACGGCGGATCCCGGGCGACCTACGGCGAGAGAAATGGCGGGTCGGATGCAGTAGGAGAAGGTGCGTCGCGTGGTGAAGAGAGGGAGAGGCGCAGTGGTCTCGCGGTGACGCAACCTTCACCGCAAGGTTACGGACGGCGCGGCGAAGTCGACGGCAGGGAGGAGCGCAGCTCCTCTCCGCAGATGGAGGCGACGGGGTGGGGTTCTGGGGAGGTGGTGGTGGGGAAAATGAAGGAAGGGAGGGGCTGAGGCCCTATTTAACAGGCTCGGACCGGTGCACGGTGCACCCGGTCTGTGCACCGACGGGGAAAGAGGGCGGCGGCAGGTGAGTGGCTGAGCCAGGCGGTGCTGCTGCGCGTCTGCGAGGCGGTGCCAAGTTTGGAGGGACGCGCGCGTCGCACAGCGGGACAGAGAGGAGAGACGCGACGGCATCTGCCAGCAGCCGCGCGGCGAAGTGACAAGGCAGGACGTCGCCGTGCAGCGCCGGTGGGTCAAGGACAGGCGTCGCGGGCATGTCTCCGAGGCGTTCCAGAGTCGTGCGCGTCCAGAGGACATGGTTAGAGCCACCAGAGAAGGGAGGTGGGGTGAGGAACGTGGCCGTGGCCGGCAGACGTGGTCACCGGCCATTGGGGGTTGCCACGCGGGTAAGGAGAGGAAGGGCGAAAGGAGGGCGTGCATGCGGGGTCAGAGATGGAGAGGGTTCGCTGGGAATCGTGCAGGACATCAGGAAGCTGCCAAGGATGGAGGAGGGAAGGAGATCTCCTTGATCTTGTGTTGGTTCCCGAGGTGGTGATCATGGGGAGAGAAGGAGAGAGGGAGGTCGAATGCCAGGGTTAGGGAGGGTGCAGGACAGTACTGAGGCTCCCTCTGGTCGTGTATGAGTGTTGGTGAGGAGATGGAGTGGATGAATTGATCAAGGGAGAGGGAAATTGCTTATGGCCGGCATGGCCATTTTCTTCCATCCCCACGTTTTGAGATTTTTGGAACAGCCACATAGAGATGATCCAAGACATACTTGGTCAACCAAGTGATGGGTCAAGGGTCCCCTTGCTTGTAGAATTTTTCAAATTTGAAAAGTTAAGAAAAGGAGACATAGATATGTGAGAGAGGTGGTTGAGAAAATCTTGATCTTGGAAGATCATATGGGAGCATGATCACATGCACAAGAGTGTGGGATGGTGTGGAGGAATAGTGAAAATAAAGATCAAGGGAGAGGGAAGGGTCATGGCCGGCATGGCCCTACTCATTTAATTAAAAGTTGAAAACTTTGAAGGGGTCACATGGAGATGATCTAAGTCAACCCTAGGTATACAAGGTGATGAGTCAATGGTCCTCTTTCTTGGAGAGTTTTCTGATTTGAAAATGGATAGAAGAAGAAATAGATATGGAGGAGAAAAATTGGAAAAGAACTAGATCTTAGAAGATCCTATGTGAGCATAATCACATGCTCAAGGGTTATATGGGAATTTTAATTGCTCCCTAATAAGAAAAGGAATTCTCACAATTAATAGGTAGGTTTAGGGTTTTAAGGATCCACACACAACACAACATTCACAAGCAATTAACACACAATCTCTACAATGCATGAGTATGAGGAACTATATGCATGCAATTTTTGAGAAACAGAAAAGTTTTTGTTGGCCCAAAATTTTGCATTTCAAAGATTAAACCAATGCACAAAAAGTTGGGTTGTTACAAACCTTCCCCTTAAAATGAATCTCGTCCTCGAGATTCGGTGGCTAAGAACTCGAAGAGTGAGGGGAAATCTTTTCGGAGCTGATCTTCTCTTTCCCAAGTGGCCTCCTCCTCGGAGTGATTAGTCCACTGAACCTTGCAAAATTTTATCTTCCTTCTACGGGTGAGACGAACAGCTTCTTCAAGAATCCGAAGGGGTACTTCTCGATAGGTTAAATCGGTGTTGAGGTCGAGGGTGCGATAATCGATGTTCTTGAATGTCTCAGGCTTGTCAGGCACTTGGAGGCACCGTCGAAGAAGAGAGATGTGGAACACATCATGAAAATCCGCTAATTCAGCAGGCAGTTCAAGTTGATAGGATACTTCACCTCGACGAGCGAGAACCTTGAAGGGCCCAATATATCTTGGGGCAAGCTTCCCTTTGACGTGAAATCTCTGCATTCCCTTGAGTGGAGTGACGCGAAGATAGGCATGATCACCAACATTGAATGTCAGCTCGCGACGCTTAGAGTCAGCATAACTCTTCTGGCGGGATTGAGCGGCTTTGAGGCGATCACGGATTAGTTGAACTTGCTCTTCAGCTTCGCGAAGATGGTCAGGTCCAAAGACTTGACTATCTCCAGTCTCGGACCAGTTAAGAGGGGTTCGACAACGGCGACCATATAGGGCTTCAAAGGGGGCCATCTGCAGACTAGCTTGGTAGCTATTGTTGTAAGAGAATTCCGCGAAGGGGAGACAATCTTCCCATTTGGCTCCATAGGCGAGGACACATGCACGAAGCATATCTTCGAGAATCTGATTTACTCTTTCTGTTTGGCCTCCGGTCTGCGGGTGGTAGGCAGTGCTAAAGGCTAGCTTGGTTCCGAGGGCTTCATGCAGGCTCTTCCAGAATTTCGAGGTGAATTGGGTGCCTCGGTCTGAAACTATCCTCTTGGGGACTCCGTGGAGACTCACGATTCGGGATATGTATAGATCAGCTAACTTGGCTCCAGAATACCTCACGTTGACAGGGATAAAATGGGCAACCTTGGTGAGTCGATCGACAATGACCCAGATGGAGTCATGGCCACGTTGAGACTTAGGCAGTCCTGTAATGAAATCCATTCCAACTTCTTCCCATTTCCACTCAGGGACTTTGAGGGGTTGGAGTAGTCCAGCTGGTCGCTGATGTTCAGCCTTCACTTTCTGGCACACATCGCAGCGAGCAATGAAAAAGGCGATCTCGCGCTTCATACCGTGCCACCAGAATTGTTTCTTCAGGTCTTGGTACATCTTGGTTCCTCCGGGGTGGATTGAGTATGGGGTGTCGTGAGCTTCCTTCATGATGAGTTGCTTCAGGTCTTCAACATTAGGTACACACAGGCGTCCCTTGTACCACAAAACTCCTTTGGCGTCGACCTCAAAACCAGGAACTTCTTCCCTATTCATCCTACGCTTGATTCCTTCAATACTCTCATGACCCACTTGAGCTTCTTTGATTTGATCGAATAGAGTAGGCTTCAATTCAAGATTTGCCAGGAAACCATGGCTAACAAGTTCGAGGCCGAACTCTTCAAGTTCTTCATACAACTTGGGTTGAGCAATTTTTATCAGGGCGTTCAAGGAACAGGGCTCTCGACTAAGGGCATCAGCTACCACATTAGCTTTACCAGGATGATAATGAATGCCGAGGTCGTAATCCTTGATAAGCTCCATCCATCTGCTCTGCCTCATGTTCAGCTCCCGCTGGGTGAAGATGTACTTCAAACTCTTGTGGTCGGTGTAGATTTCGCAACGATTTCCCACTAGGTAGTGGCGCCAAGTCTTTAGGGCGTGAACTACAGCGGCAAGCTCTAAGTCGTGCGTGGGGTAATTCATCTCGTGCGGTCGAAGTTGTCTTGACAAATAAGCTATCACCTTTCCTTCTTGCATCAGCACACTTCCCAATCCAAGCTTTGATGCATCGCAAGACACATCAAAATCCTTGGTAATATCGGGCATGGTCGAACGGGGCCGTGACTAACCTCTTCTTGAGTTCCCGAAAACTGGCCTCACATTTGTCGGTCCACTCGAACTTCTTATCCTTCTTCAATAGCTGTGTTAACGGCCTCGCAATGCTGGAGAATCCCTCAACAAACTTGCGGTAATAACCCGCCAATCCTAAAAAGGCGCGAACTTCGGTCTGATTGGTAGGGGCTTTCTTCTCCATGATGGACTGAATTTTGGACGGGTCGACGTACACTCCTCCGGCAGATATGACATGACCTAAAAATCCTACCTCTTTCAGCCAAAATTCACACTTACTAAACTTGGCGTAAAGCTTATGGTCTCTCGAGCGTTCCCAAAACAATCCGCAGATGTTCAAGCATGCTCTTCTTCACTCTTGGAGTAGATCAGAATATCGTCGATGAAAACCACAACGAACTTGTCGAGGTACTTCATGAACACCTTGTTCATGAGGTTCATGAAATAGGCAGGGGCATTGGTCAGTCCGAAAGACATCACGGTATATTCAAAAAGTCCATACCGTGTGGTGAAGGCAGTCTTGGGAATGTCTGACTCTCGAACCTTGAGTTGATGATAACCAGTTCGGAGATCTATTTTTGAGAAAACTCGGGCACCATTCATCTGGTCGAACAGATCTTCAATCTTCGGGAGGGGGTATTTGTTTTTGATGGTAACGTCATTCGGCTTCCGGTAATCCACGCACAAAGCGGATAGTACCGTCCCGCTTATCCACAAAGATAACGGGAGATCCCCGTGGGGATGCACTCGGCGAATCAAACCTTTCCTCAGCATATCATTCAACCGCTTCTTCAGCTCAACTAATTCTTGGGGGTTCATCCGGTAAGGTCGCCGAGCGATGGGGGCAGTTCCGGGACTAGCTCGATGATAAACTCGATATCCCGATCGTGGGGCATACCGGGTAGCTCATCGGGGAAAACCTCAGGATACTCACAAGCTATGGGTACTTCATGCAGGGCTGGGCTGGCGACACTCGTCTTGCATAAGACCTTCGATGAAGGTATGGTCGCCACATGCTCAACTATTTCTCCGTCCTCAGCAGCCAATGTTATGGCTCGGCGAACACAATCTATGTGACCCTTGTACTTCACCATCCAATTCATCCCAAGGATAACTTCTAAACCTTGTTCTCCTAATACGATCAGATCCGCGTGGAAACGCTTCCCCTGAATATCTATAGGAACATCCTTGCAGGATAGATCCGTTTTGGTGGTGGATCCCGGAATTTGGACTAACATAGGACGTTGCATGATCGTAGGTCTCAAACCACTCTTCCTAGCGAACGGCTTAGTAACAAAAGAGTGCGATGCTCCGGAGTCAAACAAGACAGTGGCGGATATTGAGTTGACAGGGAACGTACCCGTGACAATATCCGGAGCTTCCCGAGCTTGTTCAAGCATTGACGTGGTTGAGGTGTCCCCTAGCTGGTCCAGCTCGGCTTCTTCCGATTCAGATTCCTTCCAAGAGCAGTGCGAGCTTGTCCCGGATTAGGCTTGGGCGCATTGGGGCGCTGTCCAGAAGTAGCTCGGTTGGGGCACTCCTTGGAGAAATGACCCGGTTGACCGCAGGTATAGCATCCAGTGGTGGCGGGGCGGACAGTGTTGCTCTGGCGATTGTAATTGGGGTTGTAGTTGCTTCCTCCGGAGCGCTGAGGGTTGTAGTTGCGGTTGGGGTTGTTGGGGCGAGGTGCAGGGGGTGGTGCCCTCTCGCCGCCGGGGCGCCGGCCTTGGAGGAGGAAAACCGCGGGGTCGCCGAGTGCTGGAGCTGCCTTGCAGCATCATCGCCTTGCGCTTGCGGTTCTCAAATGCACTCTTGCGCTTGCTCTCCACCATGATAGAGGCATCAACCAGCGACTCAAGGTCTGGGTATGGAACGGCCACCAAGATGCTCGCATTTCATCATGTAGACCATTCAAGAAGCGATCTTTCTTCTTCTCTTCAGTTGTCGGTGTCTTCCGGAGCATAACGGGACAGAGTGGTGAATTTGTCCATGTAGTCCACCACGTACATGCTCCCTCGCTTCAAATTCATGAACTTATCCTTCATGAGCTTGATCAGCCCCGAAGGGATGTGGGTCTTACGGAACTTGGTCTTGAATTCTTCCCAGCCGATGACGTGTCCTTCAGCTTGAATAGCCTTGACATTTTCCCACCAAGCGCGGGCAGGTCCGGAGAGGTAATGAGTGGCAAACAAAACTTTCTCATCATTGCCGACTCCGGCAACCTCCAAGTTGTTCTCAATGGTGCGAAGCCAATCATCGGCGTCGAGGGGTTCAGTGCACTTGGAGAAGACAGGTGGGTTGGTGCTTTGAAAATCCTTCAGCTTGGAGCGGGGGTCTCCATTTCCATCCCCGCCATTATTGTTGTTGGCGTTACCAGTAGCAAGCTGAGTGAGGTGCTGAAGAGTAGCAAGATTAGCTTGACGCTCCGCACGGGCTGCCTCACGGTCTTCCATCATCATACGCAGGAGTTGAGCCATGGTAGGGTCGGGAGGTGGAGGTGGAGGGGGTCTCGGTTTGCCCCGCCGTGGTCTCCTCTACGGGTTTCCACCATCCCGAAGAAGGGTGGATTCAGATTTACAAATAGGAACAAGTAGATGGGCAGCCACTTAAAAGGGGAGGGATTGCAAATAAAAACGGAAATTCTAAAACGGGCGCAACAAATGCAAAGTAGACAAATGATAGCATAGCATAGCAGGGGTGCCGATGGCACAATGTAGCATACATCATCACACATAAGTCTCATACAACACAGCCAAAAGAATGGTTTCATAGAACCATCATCACAAGTCTACTCGCATCGCAAAAGGGGGCCTATCTCATCGCCCTAAGGTAAGGTGGTGCGAGTCCAAGGTGGTGCTCTAGAAGTCGTCGAGGTCCACAACAGGAACCTCAGGTGCAGGTGGGGCGTCCTCCTCAACAAAGGCTGGCTCCTCGGGGTCCTCCTCGGACATCGCGTGGCTCGGGCTCCTCATCTTCATCGTTGATGAAGGCCTCATCCTCGCATCGGGCTCCATATCGAAGTCCTCGTCCTCGTAGTCGTCGTCGTCGCTAAGGAGAGCCTCGTTCTCCTTGCGGAGATCCTCACCGTCGTCCTCAAGCTCCTCAATAGTGGCCTCCATCTCGTGCAGTCGTGGCCTCCAGCCGAAGTCACCTTCGCCTTCAGGCGAGTAACCCTCCGGCGTGCGGCAACCCTCGCCTTGCGCTCACCGGCAAGGTCAGCCCGTGTAGCAGCAAGCTGAGCGCGAGTGTAGCAATCTCATCCTCCTCGCAGATCGCACCTCTCACGGGCGCGGTCCCGCTGAGTCCGAGTGTGGTGAAGCAGGTACTCCATGTGGTGCAGCTGGTGTGCGGTGTCGGCGTGCGGGGCGCCGGCCACGGGCTGGCCCGCGAGGTCGCGCCGGCCAAGGTACCGGTAACCGGTGTCGGCGACAACCTCCGGTGAAGAAAGGCAAGGCGTGCAAGTGCCTCCCGAGAGACTCGAATCATCCCGTCGAGCCACGTGCGCTCCATCACGTCGATGGTGAACTCCTCGCAGCGGGGAAATCCCGCTCCCCCGACGACGCAGTGACCAGCCAGGCCATCTCCGAGTCTCGCGGACCTCTCGCACGGACGCCCTTAATCTCGGGCACCATACGTCCGCAGCGAATAGCCGGGTCGGCTAAGGCCCGCTCGAAGAAGTAGAGGGGCGGCCTCACTCCAACCTCGACGGACGTGCGTGTACTCGATCGGCATCTACACAAATTTTAAAGTAGATTAAGTTAGTGACCACAAGTGTGCAAAATTTTAAGCATAATAAAACAAGTAATGCAAGTAAAGTTTCGGAAAATAGAAGGAGGTAAGGGACTTAAGCATTTTCAGCATTTAGTCAACCTTTTTGTTTAAGAAAATAATTTTTGTTCTATTTCTAACGCCCATGCTAACTAAGGTCTCCTACAGTCAGATGGCTCTGATACCAGCTCGTGGGGCCCCGGACTTACCAGTCCAGAACTCCAGTTATGCATTCAATTTCACGATCCCAAGATCATTCCATCGCGAATACATAACCGAACTGATACCAGATTACATCATCCATTACAATACCGAATTTAAGTAATACGAAGTCTTACATCATAGGCCATCAAGGCCGTAGTTCACCAAACAGCAGCTGGAAACAACTTGACTCCAAAAGCGGTGGAACCCAAGTCAGGCCTTTACCCTACAGGCGGCTGACTGGGAGAGCGTCCTAGTTCGCGTCTTCGGCGTCGTACTCCTCTTCTTCGAAGTACTCTTCTTCAAAGTCTGGTCAAGTAGATAACCAGGACAACAATGCCAGTGAGTACTTTTGAATGTACTCGCAAACCACCTTAGAGAGAAATAAAGGATATGCAATATGGCAGTAGCAAGGAAAAGGCACTATCTAGGGCGACAAGGAGCGAGAGGTGGTTCCTCTCGAGAATAAGACATTTCCATAACTTTGTTGAAAACTTTGTGGTAAACCATTTCATTTGCAGACTAATAGGTAAGGGTGACCCAATTTAATTTTCAGCCATCTCATATGGCCATTTCTTTTCCAACTTTCCACCGTACCTCGCAGTGTACTTTTTCGCCGGCCCACTCGGTATAAACTTCCCGAAACAATATTTGAGAAAACACTTTTAGAAACCAAAAACTCTTTAATGCCAAGCAGCTTCCATTCCCACGTCCGTAACCGCGGACACGGCTATTCGAATAGTTTTACACTCGCAGAGGTTGTACACTTTCCCCACAAGATCCGAATATTTATCGTGTGGGCATCATCCCCGCATAATAACATATGCCACGACAAATACTCGATCGTAGTTTTTCGCCCGCTCGCCTTAGCCCAAGACCTGCCGCCTAGAGTTGTACCTCCCAACACCAGAGTCCGAGGGGTCGTTTACCCAGGAGTAGCAAATTCCCCGACCAGCTCGACCCTCCGGAATGCCGCGACCAACCGCGAGACATTATTAAATGGGAGCTCATAGGTTGTACCCCTGCCATCGATACGCAATGGAAAGGCGTTCCCAGTTCGTCGGGAAGGCCACGGTCGATAGGTGTCCATGCTCGGACTACCCCTTACATTTGCAGGACCCAAACTAAGGCGAGACAAACTACTAAGCTACGCCCCGTCCCACTAAAGGGTAATGTGGTTGTACCGGCTAGGTCCGGTTCGGTACTTAGTCACCAAAGTTTTTCGAAAACAAAATTTCTTCACTTGCCTCCAGCAAAACTTCTTTCCAACAACATCTTTTTCTTCCATAAACTCACACTTGGGCAGGGCTACCCCATTCCAAGGTTTTCGAAAAACTTCTTTTCAGAAAAACCTTTTTCGCATCCATCTTTCCAGGGCTCCCAACCTATAGTCCAATTTCTTCTTCGAAAAATGGTGACAAGGATGACAAGGTGATAAGCACCATATCACTAATAGAGAGGTGTTCAGTAGGTATCAACGAGGGCTGCACCCTAATGGTGGATTAATAAATCTCCGGGTGGCACTAACCACCGAAATGAAAATAAGAAGACATGCACTTATTAAAATCTGAAATAATGCAAGCATAAGATATATATAGGATCAGAGGTGCATCAAGAGGTGGCTTGCCTTGTTCAGCAAAGTGTCCCTGGTCCTCCTCTTCAAATCCCCCAAGGTCACCTCCTCCTTCGTCTCCGGCGGCGTTCGAATCTATCGTCGCAAAAATAAAAGAAACACACCATACCAATCAACAAAATATCTCCAGAATAATGCACACAAAAATTTGATAAAATCACAGTATGTAGAGGTTGACAAATGCAAGCTACTGAAAGTGGTTTCACCCATTTATGATTTTTAAAACAAAAGATATGATTTTTGCAATTCCAGAATTGACTTATGCACCATTTAAATGACCTAAATGTTTCGGAAGTCACAAAAATGCATGCAGCATATCTACAGAAGGCTATTGACATGCACAACACACCTGCACAAGAATCAAATGCAAATGAAACTTCTACTGGCCTAAACAATTCAATCAAAACAGAGACCAGAGTGTTCCAAAACTTAAAACAGTGCTAATCAGAGCATCTCCTACAAAAACCAAACACACCACTGGAAAGCTAGGAACAAATGTGAACTAACCCCACTGGATTTGTATTTTTCTGATTTGTAAAAGAATTTACAAAAATAAAATACTAATAAGGTGTCCTGTTTCAGATATAAATCCACCAGGCCTAATATATAACCCTAAAAATTAAATCCTTTGGCACAGAAATACCCTATCAGTATACCTACTGGTAGCCTTTGGATTTGATTCAAGATCATGTATAAATTTTGAACTAAAAATCAGAGAAGAGCTCTCTGGTCAGTTTTTAATTTATTTAGCAAGCAAAAACTAGGAAGCTTTTGCAAGTGGGACCAGTGCCACAAGATAGGTATTAACATGCACAGCACTACCAAATTGACCTCACTCAAAAAGGGCCAGCACAAACATCACACGAATTAAAATGCCTAATCTGTAACTTTTTAGGGTTTAATTTGTTTGAATACTTCTGTCAAACCAAACCATGTGCATGCAACTCTTAATGGTAGAGAAAACAGTAAGGAGCATCCAGGAACTTGAATTATCTCATTTGGTCAATTTATGGATTTTTAAAGATTTAAAACCTGAGCAGGTAATTACTGGCTAGATAAAAGGGAGAAAAAGAAAAAGAGGAAACGGGCCGGGGCTCGCTGGGCTCGGCCGATTTCGGCCCAGAAGCAGGGGCGCAGCGCGGGAGCGGCGGTTTGAACGGGCTGCTGGCGTGGAGGCCACGCGGGCGCGCGGAGCCCACGACGTCGTGCATGCACGCGTCGGATCCAGATCCGACGGTGCATGGACGTTCGTCCAGCTCGCGACGGGGGCGACGTGCGGCGGCCATCCAAGCTACTGGGAGAGGGCGGTGCTCACCGTGCGTGCTCGGGGAAGGCTTGGGGCTGGCTGGGCGAGGTCGAGGTGGGGGACGGTGGTCCGGCAAGGCAGCAGCAGGTCCTCCTCCGGCGACAGCGGCTCCTGGCGGTGGCGCGGACGAAGTAGACCGCGACGGCGACGAACAGCGAACGGCGGATCCTGGGCGACCTACGGCGAGAGAAACGGCGGGTCAGATGCAGTAGGAGAAGGTGCGTCGCGTGGTGAAGAGAGGGAGAGGCGCAGGTGGTCTGCGGTGACGCAACCTTCACCGCAAGGTTACGGGCGGCGCGGCGAAGTCGACGGCAGGGAGGAGCAGAGCTCCTCTCCGCAGATGGAGGCGACGGGGTGGGGTTCTGGGGAGGTGGTGGTGGGGAAAATGAAGGAAGGGAGGGGCTGAGGCCCTATTTAACAGGCTCGGACCGGTGCACGGTGCACCCGGTCTGTGCACCGACGGGGAAAGCGGGCGGCAGCGGGTGAGTGGCCGAGCCAGGCGGTGCTGCTGCGCGCCTGCGAGGCGGTGCCATCATTTGGAAGGACGCGCGCGTCGCGCTGCGGGACAGGGAGGAGAGACGCGACGGCGTCTGCCAGCAGCCGCGCGACGAAGTGACAAGGCAGGGCCAGGGCGTCGCCGTGCAGCACCGGAGGGTCAAAGACAGGCGTCGCGGGCATGTCTCCGAGGCGTTCCGGAGTCGTGCGCGTCCAGAGGACATGGTTAGAGCCACCGAGGAAGGGAGGTGGGGTGAGGGAACGTGGCCGTGGCCGGCGGACGTGGTCACCGGCCATTGGGGGTTGCCACGCGGGTAAGGAGAGGAAGGGCGAAAGGAGGGCGTGCATGCGGGGTCGGAGATGGAGAGGGTTCGCTGGGAATCGTGCAGGACATCAGGAAGCTGCCAAGGATGGAGGAGGGAAGGAGATCTCCTTGATCTTGTGTTGGTTCCCGAGGTGGTGATCATGGGGAGAGAAGGAGAGAGGGAGGTCGAATGCCAGGGTTAGGGAGGGTGCAGGACAGTGATCGAGGCTCCTCTCTGGTCGTGTATGAGTGTTGGTGAGGAGATGGAGTGGATGAATTGATCAAGGGAGAGGGAAATTGCTTATGGCCGGCATGGCCATTTTCTTCCATCCCCACGTTTTGAGATTTTTGGAACAGCCACATAGAGATGATCCAAGACATACTTGGTCAACCAAGTGATGGGTCAAGGGTCCCCTTGCTTGTAGAATTTTTCAAATTTGAAAAGTTAAGAAAAGGAGACATAGATATGTGAGAGAGGTGGTTGAGAAAATCTTGATCTTGGAAGATCATATGGGAGCATGATCACATGCACAAGAGTGTGGGATGGTGTGGAGGAATAGTGAAAATAAAGATCAAGGGAGAGGGAAGGGTCATGGCCGGCATGGCCCTACTCATTTAATTAAAAGTTGAAAACTTTGAAGGGGTCACATGGAGATGATCTAAGTCAACCCTAGGTATACAAGGTGATGAGTCAATGGTCCTCTTTCTTGGAGAGTTTTCTGATTTGAAAATGGATAGAAGAAGAAATAGATATGGAGGAGAAAAATTGGAAAAGAACTAGATCTTAGAAGATCCTATGTGAGCATAATCACATGCTCAAGGGTTATATGGGAATTTTAATTGCTCCCTAATAAGAAAAGGAATTCTCACAATTAATAGGTAGGTTTAGGGTTTTAAGGATCCACACACAACACAACATTCACAAGCAATTAACACACAATCTCTACAATGCATGAGTATGAGGAACTATATGCATGCAATTTTTGAGAAACAGAAAAGTTTTTGTTGGCCCAAAATTTTGCATTTCAAAGATTAAACCAATGCACAAAAAGTTGGGTTGTTACACTTTATGAACTAACCCATCATATATGTGGCCTTGTATTGTCTATGTGGGTTAGGTATATTTCCATGGGCATGCATCAAAAGGGAGATCTCATATAGCCCATGAGAGGATGACATCAAGTGTGATCGTCATCAATGTTAAGTTGGGCAAGTTCAAGTTGAGCATCTCAAGAGGATCATTTGCTTGAAGCTTGTTATCCATTTGGTGATAATGGACATGTGAAGATGTGCATCAAATGGAGCTATCCCATCATGGTGTATGGGGGAGCATTTGTGAGTCTTCACGAAGCAAAAATGATCAAGTGAGACATTCCGGCTTGAATGAAGAATGAAGCATCATCATCAAGATCAAGCGGAATGCGCAAGGCAAAGGTACGGCCTTGCTAGGTTTTCCTTTCACCGGTCTCAAGGTGGTTGTTGGGAGACCGGATTATAGGATAGATAGCCGCACTATCAAGAGGGGCTTTCGGTTGGGTAACTTGATCACATCGTCTTAGGGAGATCAATCCTTTGCATACTTTGCATGTCCCTATTGCTTCTTGGTGTTTCTCTGTGTGAGGTTCTTGAGCTTGTTGCTAGCTTTACAACAAGACCAAGTTCATCGAAAACGTAATCCGCATGCATCTTCTATTGCGTTTTCGAGTTTGGACGCCTTCACCGTTTCTTGACGGTGGGAGACTCCCTCTCTAGTATCATCTAAAAATATCTTGTGAGGAGTCTCCATATTTCGTCGTTTTTGTTGGGTTCTATTCGTCGTTATCTTTCCAACAAAATTGGTTTCATGTCAATCGGAGTTCGAGAGCATTTTCTATTTTAAAGAAAAAAAGAAAAAAGGTTTTTCAGGAGTCCCGAATTCCGGTATGTGGCCCGGCCTGCCGGGTGCTGTTGCCGGTCAGTCCGGCATACAGCCCGGTCTACCGAGTGCTGCTACCGGGCGGGCCGGCACCTGGCTTGGTCCACCGGGTGTGGTGCCGACCGGCCTAAGCCTCCTGGTCAGCCCGGCATCTGGCCCAGCCTGCCGGGTGCTGCTACCGGGCCTTTCGGCAGTCAGCCCGGTCCACCGGGTGCTGCTGCCGGGCAGCCCGGTACCACCAAGTCAGCTACCGGGTTGCTCGACTTTGCCTCAAACGACTAGTTTTCTCAGCCCAACTTTTCCCGAACGGTTATATTTTCTCTTACACTATAAATAGGCCTTCTTCCACCTTGGGCAAGTTAAGTTCTTCCACTCTCTCTCCTCCATTGTTGTCTTTGAAGAACTTGCCCTATCTCTTGATTCCCCCCATGATTCTTGCTCATTCTTGAGGGATCTAAGAGAGGAGATCTAGAGCTACAACTCCACCAATCCATTCCTCCTCTTTGTGAGGGGAACTCTTGGGATCTAGATCTTGGAGTCATTTGTTGATTTCCTCTTTGTTATTCCTCTCTAATCTCATCCTAGCATTTTTTGCTTTGGTGGGATTTGAGTGTGAAGGATTTGAACACCTTTGGTGTTCTTGCTTTGCATCATTACATACTGTTGAGCTCTCCACCACGATTAGTTCGAGTGAGAGACCGTGAGCATGTTACTCTTGGAGGGAGACCTCCTAGTTGGCTTGGCGGTTGGTGCTCCGGTGATCTCTTCAAGGAAGATTGTGAAGAGACTCGGGCTTCTCCTTCGTGGAGCTTGTGAAGTGGTTTTGGAGCTTTCCATCTCCGGAGTGGAGGAAAAGCTAACCATAAGGAAAGGGCCATTATCCTTTGTGGGTTTGGTTCGGAGAAGAAGGTGAGCCTTCGTGGCGTTGGGGAATCCTTCGTGGGACCTCCACCTCTCCAAACGTGACGTACCTTCTTGCAAAGGAAGGGAACACGGGAATACATCTTCGTCTCCGCATGCCTCGGTTATTTCTATACCCGAGCTTACTTTCCTTGTGATAGCCATCGAGTTTGAAGTATCTATTATATCTTGCTATCACTTGTTGTTCATATATATTGTGCCTATCTTGCTTAGTTCTAGTTGTTGTTGTTGCACTTAGTTGAGCCTAGCATATTTAGGGGTTGTGCTTGTAAACTAAACGTTAGTTTAATTCCGCATTCTTACAAGGCAAATCCGTAAGAGTTTTTAAACGCCTATTCACCCCCCTCTAGGCGACATCTCGTCCTTTCACCACCGAACAAGGGCGAGGTTGTGGCTTCCCTCCTCCCCATGATGGTACCCCCTACCGACCTATATAAAGAGGATTCCCTCCTCTGTCTCAAGGGGCCTAATTCCATTGGCTCTCTCCTCTCTCCCACGCTTGCATCTAATATAGTACTTTGGTACGACTCATCTGTAATGACAAAGTCCTCCTGGGACAGAGTGCACATACGCGTGCAACGCTGCAAAGGGATCGTGTGTTTGATCCTAAAGGAATAAGAATGCGGAGCGATGTCACTGGACGGGACTTTGGATCTTCATCAACAGGGTGAAACTCTGCTCGAGTTCTTCACCAAGTCCATCACCGTATCTTCCAAGATCCTCTCGGTGAGAATACGGTAATCCATCCCATGGTTTATGTTTCTGCAAACATAGACCTTGGGTGGTCGTGTTAGGTAATTTTTTTGTTTTACGTGCACAAACCCCTTCACCGCTGCTGATCAATCCGATGACCGAATCTAGGGTTTACCCTAGTGGTCGAGGGGATGAAGCACATGCATTTCCATGATGACTCCTTCAAGGAGGTGATAGCACCGTCAGGCATCGTCATGGTCAGCATCACACAAGGATTTCTTGCGGCCATGCCAAAGGAACCATCTTGGCCTCATCACCGTTGAGAGGGGAGCCATGGCGGTTAGCCGAGTAGGAGGCGACTGCCCCACCACAAATGGAAATTAGGGCTAGACGGTGGGGACCCAGCCCACCGCCACCTAGCCAGCCACCAGTACCACCATGATGGCCAATAATCGGGCCGCCAGGTGCCACCGCGCAGGCTGCTGCCACGAACTCCCGCCCGATCCCATCTGGGCTGAGCAAGGACGGAGCTCACAGTCGTAGCAAGAGCGCCTCATCTGCGTGGAGGCCGCGCCTTCTCTGTAATATCCCAGGTTTAGAGGCAATAAAATGAGAGAACACCAAAGTGTGCATTGCATTCATGCATAGAAAATCCGGGGAATTTTCGCGCTTTCAAATAAAACTTACCACAGTCACTGAAGTTTCACTTGACTTGCTGGAATTGAAGTAGATCATCAAGTCAAGCGTTATAAACTTCACTGAGATCTTTGTTAAAACCTTGTTTTGGGTAGAGATGATTTGATCTATGGATTAGATCAAATGGAATTAGATTTACAACAACACATTATTTAAGAATCAAACCCTAACTTATTAACACTTAAAAGTTTGCAACTGCCTTTGTGTGTAATTTAATTCACTTCTAAACTTATTACCAAATAAGGTAAACCACAGGGTCTAAAGTGCATAAAAGCCACACACTCTTATTTAAATCATAACTTATTAAGTATATGGAATATCATAAAACTAAATCCATTTACATTACGAATTATAGTTCCAACTATTTGAATAAAACTAACTATGAGTATTTTGAAACTCATATGATCATGCCTTGGTGAAATCAAAACCAACTATCCAAATTTGAGGAATAACCTTCAACCTTAACCTTTTGACCAATATTATAATGTAAATCCAATCAAAGATGGTATGATGACTCATCCACAATAATACAACTCTCCATAAGATATTTAGTAACAAATGCCACTTGGCCATCCAAAAATAAATCATATGAGAGGATAATGATCTTGCCACATAGGATGAAAATATCTACATGACTTGCTTTCCAAGCTATGCCACCTCATGCTCAAAGGATTGCTATGGATAAGGGCATGACAACCAAGCACCTTACTCATCAAACCAACACAAGAGTCACCACCTATGTGTCATGATACTAGAGCTTGCCCAAGCCTATAAATAGAGCCATACCCTTCATCCATTTGCTCATCTTGTAGCATGATACATGTGAACAAACACATAGAGCCACTCCATGTGAATTAGCTAGGATCAAGATGAAGAAGCTAGGAGGTGGAGGCATACCACAAGATGCAGGTTTATCAGATTTCCTGAAGAACAAGCTACAGAAGATACCAAGGTAGAATTCCTAGGCAAACCATATATTTAGAGGATCATATCATCATCTCTTGAGTAGGATCTTAGGATATCCCAAGATATTGAGAAGTGAGAGAAGTTATAATCTAAACCATAGCCATGTTCATATAAGAATATTAGAGAAGTACTAAACCTAGTTATTCAAGTCAATATTTGATCTTGGAGGTGAGAACCCTATGCCAATAGCAATACCTTAGGAAACCAATTCCATAATCATCACAACTTGGTATTAATTATAAACCCTAAGAATCTAGGGTGAGAGTGATGAGAGGAATATTAAAGAGGGATTAGTGAGGAATGAGTGGATCTTGTCTAATGCATAATCATAACTTGTAGATATAGATGATAAGTTAAACCATATGATTAATAGATCTCATCTATCACATAAAATAATAAGTATATCACTAGTAGTTAACCCCATACCAATCCTCATGCCTTGTATGGAGGAGTAACCCTAGCTAGCCAATAAAACATAATCAAAGCTTATACTTATACCCAATTCTGGCTTGTGTATCCTATGGGTAATCCCAAATAAAAACCCTAGACCACATTTGAATCCAAGTACCACTTGGGATCATGAAAAGAACCACTGCCATGCCTCATGCCTACTTATATTGCAATTTAATGAAGAGTATGCAAAACCCTAAACCCTTTCACATAGGATCCACCCCACATAAAATGATATGCCATAACTTGTGTATCATGGATCACAAGTATAATCCAAGCTAGAAGTTGCTAAAGTAATAATGATAGAGTTTAGTTAATCATCTTCTTAAACCCTTAGGAATAATTCTTCACATAAAATCATGATCCAATCCATCCTCATTACCATTTACCTTAAAACCTAGCCATAATCAAAATATATGTGAACCATTAATATTTCTAAGTACTAACAAACCCTAATCATGTGTTCACCATGCAGAAGTTATAAATCTTCAAATCATTAAATAAATTTGGTTCTCAAATAACAAGAATTGAGATAAAAACCTAAGCCCTATCTATTTTAATTTAGAAGGATCTCACAAGATATTAATCTACTCATAAAACAAATATTTATTCCAACATCAATACTAGGCAGTAAGCAAAAGTACAAAGTTACAGTGAAATTCAAATAATTTAGAACCTGCAAAACAAATACATAATTCAAAATTGTATTCAAATAACAAATTTAAAACAGAAAATTAAAGAACAAATAGAAAAGGAAAAAGGGGCTTACCAGGCTTACCTGGTGGACCACCGTAGCCCAAGATTTGGCCCAGCCCACCTGGAAACGGTCCATACCGTTTCGAGTTTAATAGAAGGCCATCGCCTTCGTCTTCCTTCCCGGCGATGACAGCGCAGAGGAGAAGCCTCGGCCACGTCCTCGATGGCGATAAGAACAGCCCGGACCTCGTCAGACATTCCAGAGCTAAACCGCATGACCCTGGAATCCGTTGCCAGTAGGCTTGTTAAGATTCGTGCACTAAAACCCTAACTCACATCGTCTCCGCATCCTGGCCGCTGGACGTCGATGCTCGCCGTCGACACAGTCCATGTTTGGAGCTATAAAAAGGGCCGGTGAGATCGCCACAGCTCTAGAAACCCTAGACTCCCATCCTTATCCTCTCTCGTTCACTCTTTCTCCCACATTCCGCAAGCTTCTGTCGCCGGCGACCACCATGTCGCCGTTGATTGAGAGCATTCCTGTGCCCGTGGAGTAGCTCTTTAGATGCTCCTGACTCCGTAGATCCTCCTGGCGGAAGGAATCGAGAAGAGGGGGTCTCAGTTGCCGTTAATCGACCGTTCCCTTTCCTCGGCATCCCACAGAAAATTGAAGATCATCGTCGCCCTCGTCTCCGGCGGACTCCATCGAGCAGTTTATCAGCATCACGGTGAGCTTGCGAGTCTCTGGAGCCTTTTACTGATCTCTAGCATCGACCGTAGCGCCTGATTGATTAGTCGCCGGAGTGCGCCGCCGCAGCACATGGTTGCCGGTGATGCTCCGGTGAGTTTCTCGGTAAACCGTCACCACCGTCGTGCTCGGTAGATCAAGGGGAATCGATTAATACTAGTCGCGCATCCGGGGAGGCCTTAAATCGGCGTCTCCGTCGTGCCCTGCCTCGCCGGCGTTGAGCCGCCGGCAGGGTGACGTGGAGGGGGACCCGTTCGTCGTGTTGACTCGGTCAATTGGCAACGAGGCAGGTGACCTAGTCAATGGTCCCACCTGTCTGTGTCTAGGGGTAGCAGTGAACGGGTATGTTTAGTATTTAGGTCAAATTTCAAATTCCAGAAAATAACTGAAACTTTACAAAATCATAGAAATCCATTTCAACTCAGAAAAATATGAATAATATATCAAAATGCTCACAAAAATAAAATCTATTCAAATAAAATATAAAACAAAAATGTGTGTCAAAATAAACATTCACTTATTTTTATCTTTATTAAATATGTCTTTCTAATTGTTTAAAATGCAAATGGAATTCAATAAATAATTAAGTTCCAAAATTAAATTTAACTATTCAGTAACTAAGTAAAATGTTAAGATTAATTTTATTTACCATAATGGCATTCACTTAAATATTATTGATAATTCATAAACCCTAATTTGCATATTACTATTTTCTATTTTCTTTAAATAGTAATAACTCCAGGAAATATTATAAGCCAATATTATTTTGGTAAATCAAAACTTATTTACTTAAACATCTTTAGTTAACAAGTTAATTATTTTAAAAACCTGACAACAATTAATAAACCTTGATTCTTAATTAAACCTAAATAAAAGTTACTCTGATTATTAAATCTTGTGAAAATTAATAAAATATCAAACCATTACTAATGTTATTTCAAAGTAATTAGTAACCACCCCTATATTTCCAATCATCATTTTAGGAGTTGTACCATAATTTAGAAACCCTAGTTTCAAATTGAGTAAGACCTGGATCCCATTATTTCATGTGATCATTCCACCTTAGAAGCAACTCTAAAACCCTAGTTATGTGTCACATGTGATCATGTGAGAATTACTGGACATATAGAACCCTAATAAGCAACAATTGAATGCATGCTTATGATCCACTAGCATAAAACCAAGTCACATGAGATTATCATTCCATGTTTCTATTTCAATTTAAAACCTATATGATTCACTAGTATCACCTAGGTATAAACCCTAGCTTGTTAGTTGGATTAGTACCATTGATTACCACTCCATTATACCACACCATTAGGATAAACCTTAATCATCAAACCCTAGTAGAACCATAAGATAAACCCTAGTACCAACCTTATGTAGCCATACACAACACATGCTTCTATTCCACTAAACCCTACTTAGGAAATGATAAGCCACTTAGCTTAGAAACCATTAGAGATTATTTGGTAAAGCAAATATGAAGCCATAGTAAACCCAATAGCAAACCTATGGAACCATCTTAATAACCATCCTTTAATATGATGTATATAGGAAACCATGGTAATAACCTATCAATACTTGCTACATATAGATCAATCCTACTTAAGAACCCAACTAGTACCTATTAGTGAACTAAATGAATCCAATAGTAAACCCTAGAAAGCATAGCTCCTATGTATAGTAGTTCATATTCTTATTTAACCTGTTCTTCAAAAGTTATTCTTTTGAAGTACAAATGTCAATCAAACCATAGAAGCCATAGTTCTTAGTTCTTATTTGAAATACTCATTATTTCTTAAACAACATGTTCTTCAAAAGTTATTCTTTTGAAGTATAGTATAAGTAATCATCAACCATGTTCTGTAGAACTTAAAATTGACAACTGTTCTTTACATTTTATTCCACTACTATCCTTTGTATGTATGCTTGTTATGTTGCATCATATTACTTGTGTATGATCTTAATATCACCAACTTTATAAGAACCTTGTTTGAGAACCATTCTAAAAGTGCAACAAACCCTAAAGAAATCTTTACAACTCATACATCCTAAATCATCGAGGTTAGGTCACGCTCGGGACGATTGCATCTCATACTATGCATTATAGCATCTTTGCCAGTTCTTTAAACATTGTCCTTACCGGACGATGATGGTATTTCAGGAGTTAACACGTATTGAAGCTTTTGCCTGCATAATCTTGCAGACAAGAAAGGCAAGTTCATCGCTTGCTCATGTCATTTGATTATTGGTATCAAACTATATGCAAAGTACTATACTTATCACTCATGCATTGAAAAGCAAAGTATTATTTTACAATTATGAATATGACTATGTGGTGGGCAATGGAACCATGGTATGTGTTGATATGGTGGAGGTTCCATTGCATGGGTACTACTCATCTAGGACTAAGTACCAATGCCGTCCGGTGATTCTAGCGCCGTCCATATCGCGTTGACCATAAGATCTATAATGGCTGCAGGGAAGTCAGCTGTATCTTTTCCCTTCTGCACGCCAACGGACTGGTAGAGCTGCGGGGTGTTGGAGGCACTGCCGTAGGTTGGGATAGCCTTTTAAATCCCCATCCATATGTAGGATAACGTTGCATAGAAAACAAAAAAATTCCTACCGCGAACACGCAATCCAAGCCAAGATGCAATCTAGAAGATGGTAGCAACGAGGGGGTATCGAGTCTCACCCTTGAAGAGATTCCAAAGCCTACAAGATGAGGCTCTTGTTGCTGCGGTAGACGTTCACTTGCCGCTTGCAAAAGCGCGTAGAAGATCTTGATCACGATCGCTTCCGGCGCCACGAACGGGCAGCACCTCCGTACTCGGTCACACGTTCGGTTGTTGATGAAGACGACGTCCACCTCCCCGTTCCAGCGGGCAGCGGAAGTAGTAGCTCCTCTTGAATCCGACAGCACGACGGCGTGGTGTCGGTGGTGGTGGAGAAATCCGGCGGAGCTTCGCTTAAGCGTGCGGGATGTGGTGGAGGAGAGAGACCGCTAGGGTTTGGGGAGAGAGAGAGAGGGGTTGGGCGCCGGCCCTCTAAGGGGTGCGGCCAAGGCTGAGGCTTGAAGTTGTCAGCCCCCTCTCCTATGCCCCTCATTATATAGGTGGAAGCCCCAAGAGTTCTAGTCCAAGTCTTCGAATAAGACCCCAACACTAAAACCTCCCATATGTGGGAAACCTACTCAAGGAGGGAGTCCTACCCAAGGTGGGACTCCCACCTTTCCTTGAGGTGGGTTGGCTGGCCACCCTAGAGGAGTCCACCTTGGACTCCTCCCCTTTAGGGTTGGCTGGCCATGCAAGGTGGAGTCCCTCCGGGACTCTACTTTCCATGGTGATTTCTTCCGGACTTTTCTAGAACCTTCTAGAACCTGCCATAAATGCACCGGATCATTTCCAAACTTGGAATATGACTTCCTATATATGAATCTTATTCTCCGGACCATTCGGAACTCCTCGTGATGTCCGGGATCTCATCCGGGACTCCGAACAAATATTCGAACTCCATTCCATATTCAAGTTCTACCATTTCAACATCAAACCTTAAGTGTGTCACCCTACGGTTCGCGAACTATGCGGACATGGTTGAGTACTCACTCCGACCAATAACCAATAGCGGGATCCGGAGATCCATAATGGCTCCCACATATTCAACGATGACTTCGGTGATCGAATGAACCATTCACATACGATACCAATTCCCTTTGTCATGCGATATTTTACTTGTCCGAGGTTTGATCATCGGTATCACTCTATACCTTGTTCAACCTCGTCTCGACAAGTACTCTTTACTCGTACCATGGTATGTGGTCTCTTATGAACTTATTCATATGCTTGCAAGACATTAGACGACATTCCACCGAGAGGGCCCGAGTATATCTATCCGTCATCGGGATGGACAAATCCCACTGTTGATCCATATGCCTCAACTCATACTTTCCGGATACTTAATCCCACCTTTATAACCACCCATTTACGCAGTGGCGTTTGATGTAATCAAAGTACCTTTACGGTATAAGTGATTTACATGGTCTCATGGTCATAAGGACTAGGTAACTATGTATCGAAAGCTTATAGCAAATAACTCAATGACGTGATCTTATGCTATGCTTAATTGGGTGTGTCCATTACATCATTCATACAATGATATAACCTTGTTATTAATAACATCCAATGTTCATGATTATGAAACTAATCATCCATTAATCAACAAGCTAGTTTAAGAGGCATACTAGGGACTTCTTTGTTGTCTACATATCACACATGTACTAATGTTTCGGTTAATACAATTATAGCATGATATATAAACATTTATCATAAACACAAAGATATAAATAATAACCACTTTATTATTGCCTCTAGGGCATATCTCCTTCGAGTCTCCCACTTGCACTAGAGTCAATAATCTAGTTTACATTTGTAAAGATATAACACCTTGGCCTTCCGGTGCTTTATCATGTATTGCTCACGGGAGAGGTTTTAGTCAACGGATCGACACGCTCGGAAACGTATGTATTTTGTAATTCATTTGCGTCTCAACGCATCACTCATTTCAAAATGAGTCGGTATTAAATATGTTTGGTCTTACGGTGGAACCTTAATTCCGCGGTCTGAAATATGTCACTAATATTGTCACACACAATATAGCTTCAAAGTTCTGACTCTGTCGGAACTACACCAAGTTCTCAAAGAACCTCTTGACTTATCATCCTTTGTCATTGTCAAAACAATGACATACTCTGCCTTCTTTTGTAGAATCCGTCACAATATTTAGAACTCTTCTAAATCTAGCATAAACAACTTCTAGCTCATTGTGCTACCTTTTAAACAACACTTAGTCTAATTTCAGATTGAAATTATATTTTATATGTGACAAAACCAATATCGGTGTAACACCTTACAGCGATTTGTTTGTCATTTCCTCATACAAAACTATATATATATCCTTAGTTCTTCTAAAGTACTCAAGGATATTCTTACTCGTCGTCCAATGATCATCATATGAATCATTCCGGTATATGCTCATAACACTTTATAGCACATGACATCTGATTGTGTACATATTATTCGTGATCTATAATCACTCATGTGTTTTTACTCATTGAGTGTCAGATACATTCAAGTCTTGTTAAAACTTAACATGACAAGAACATTTTCTTAATATTTATATATTGAACTACTTCAATATCCATTCTATGTACTTTGACTTAAACTTATTATGTGTTTCAATCTATCTTCATAGATCTTGACACTAAATATGTTTCGAGTCCATATTCTTTCATTGAAATTAATTTCTCAATGAAACCTTTTAATCAAGTATATAATTACATCATTTATAACCAACTATATGTCACCTACATAAAGTATTATAAATATGTCTCCAGCGCTCCCACTTAATTTCTTGCAAATGCAAGCCTCTTCATTGTCTCTTGATGAAATCAAAAACTCTTTGACTATTTCATCTGGTGAAGATTCCAACTCCGCGATACTCAGTTCATCCAATTGAAGTTTGTATACCTCTAGTATTCTACGGACAGGAAAAACTCTTGGTTGTATTTTGTATACACCTTTAATACATACTTCTGATAAGTAATGTATTTTGCCATCCTACTAGCATATCTCATAAAATAAATATGTAGTGATTACTAGAATAATCCACATAGACTATAAGCATTGCTACGGAAGATCTAATCTTATCGTAGTCAACTCTTTGAACTTTGTCGTAAACAATTTTTCGACAAGTCGATCTCTTTCAAGGATATTTCATCCAAGTCTATAGATCCATTTGCTTTCAAAAAGTATTCATCTATTATGGATTTCATGACGCATGGCCATTTTAACGGAGTCAGGGCCCATCATAACTTCTTTGTTTGTAGTTGGTTTATCATTGTTCACAATCAATCCTTTGTCCACAAATCATTTATTTGATCACAAAGTTAACCATACCTACAAGGTTCAATATGTACTTCGATCTCCATGGCTAAAACACTTTGTAGTCATGGGAGCCATGATCGTCGTGGCCGCTTCCGAAACAAATTCCGATGCTGCGCTACTCTGATCATTATGCTCAGGTTCATAAACCTTATCAAATTATATTGTCCTCCCACTCAAAAACTTCACTATAAACAATTTATCGGAAATAAGAAACATTGACAAACACTTTTGTCTTTGTCTCGTGGGTAGAATTCCCAATTAAATCTCTGGGATAACCAACAAAGACATTCATCCGATTTTGGTTGTAAACTCTTAGACCAAAATTTAAAGAAAGACTATTAGGGTTTATACCCATACCATAACTTGTATGGTGTCATTTCAACGGATCATGATGATGCTCTATTCAGTGTAAAAGAGGTAGTCACTAAAGCATAATCCACAAAAATATAATGGCGTCATAATATTTTATCTCATCATTAATCCAACAAGGTTTGGATACATATCTCGGATACTATATCATCATTATGATACTCCAAGAAATGTGAGTTGTAGAACAATTTCATAACTCTCTTAGATGTTTGCTAAAACTCGTAATTCAAATATTTCTACCATGATCCAATCATAGATATTTGACTTTTCTATTACGATGATTTCCACTTCATGCTGAAAATTATTTGAATCCATTCAAATGTTTCAAACTTCTTCCTTATTGAATATATCCACATATATATACTCAATTCATTGTTGGAAGTTTTCATGAAGTAGAAGAATATCCCGCACACAACTATGCCCAGTGAACCACATATATCATTATGTATGTTTTCACTAAGTTAGTTGCCCGTTCAACTCTCGGCCTATGAACGGTATTTCAGTCATTAATTTTTAGAAAAGATTTTGCAAGCGCAGAACGATTCAAAAAATCAAATGACTCCAAAAATCCATTTGCATGGAGTTCCTTCATGCGTTCCTTTCTAACATGACCTAAATGGCGGTTCCACAAATAAGTGGAATTCAAATCATTTGCCTTATGGCATTTTAGCGTCGGTATTATGTGTGTGTGTTTCACCATTAAGATTTATAATAACTTATCCATCGTACATGGAGTAATGTCATAATTTGAACAACTCATTGTTTTTATTTGACCAGAGCAAAATAACAATTTATTAAGCTCTTTATTATAAATTATAAGGGTTAGGTAGAATGCCAACGACAAACATAATAACACTTTATTTTGTTCCAGACGTGCATTATTACCATATTCCTTATCAGTCACTTAGGCCATAGTATTCTTGTATTGCGTTGTTTTTGTATGACACTTCATACCAACCAATATAGTACTAATACCCAAGAATTTCATAGTGTGACTTAACTAGGAATACAACCATAACATGTATATCATTTATATACACCCGAGCTAGACTTTCTAGTCTTTTCTTTTCTTTTTGCCAAAATATCTTTTGCAGTTTCTCTTTTAGCTTTCCTCATTATTCAGAAAAACACTTCAACATCAATAACTTCTAGGTTTGTTGGTCTAATACCAATAACCTTGAGGTTCTTACTTTGAAGTTGATCATCATATGACAAGTGTTCTAGATTTCACTTATTAGTAACTTTGTAATACGATGAACAATTTCACTCATAATTTTATCCATCAATTCATGACAACTTTTTGAGACCATGTCTGTAACATGCTAGGCTCATAAAGTTTAACCTTGGTATTCGCATGTGCAAATCTGGCTTGCACCCGTTGTATGCACATGTAGAATCTATCACACCCGATCATCACGTGATGCTTCGAAACGACGAGTCTTAGCAACGATGCATACTAAGGATGATAACTTCATGGATATGCGAATATTATTAGTTCCCCAATAGTTGGAGGATTGGGACGCATTGCGTCTTCAATCTTCGTACATTCCCATAAAACTTATGAGTTTATGTAGTCTCACCAAATTATATTCTATCATCTTGCAATAAGGTCTTAGATATCATATATATCTCATACCTTGATTATTTATGAAAACTAAATTTTCAGCTCCTTACTTTTCAAACAGATTTGAACTTCAAGTTTCACGGAGACAAGATAACTTTAGGTACTAATTGAAACCATAGCTCTATGAATCAACAATGTGAGGTTTACTAAAAGTTTGCAATAGGACTTAATTAATTCTTGTTTTTTAACAATACGGTACCAATCCATAAAGTTTCTTGTCAGATTATAACAGTATTTCTATCTCAATAACAAGACTAGCGCATAGTAGAAAAACGGATGCCAATACTACAAAATTAATTCAAAATACTACTCAGACTATGTTTATGATAATTAGTTCATGTTTTAATCTAATTACTAATGAACTCCCACTTAATACAACATCCCTCGTAGTTGTTAAGTGGTACACGATCCAAATCCACTACACCAAAACCGATCATCACGTGAGATGATGTAGCTTCAATGGTGAACATCAACATGTTGATCATATCATCCATATGACTCGTGTTCAACCTTTCGGTTTCCGTTGTCCCGAGGCCATGTCTGTACATGCTAGGATCGTCAAGCAAACCCAAGTATTCCGAGTGTGCAACATGGCTTACACCCGTTGTATGTGAACGTTGAGTCTATCACATCCGATCATCACGAGATGCTTCGAAACGACGAACTGTACAACAGTGCATACGAGGGGAGAACACTTTATTATCTTGATATTAATGTGAGGGATCATCTTATAATGCTACCGTCGCGATCTAAGCAAAATAAGATGCATAAAGGATTAACATCACATGCAGTTCATATGTGATATGATATGGCCCTTTTGTCTTTGTGCCTTCGATCTTCATCTCCAAAGCACGGACATGATCTCCATCATCAACGGGCATGATCTCCATCATCGTCGGCGTAGCGTCAAGGTTCATGGCGCCGTCTTCATGGTTGTTTACCTCATGTAGCAACTATTACAACTACTTTGAAATACTACTCAACATGAAATTTAAAGACAACCATAAGGCTCCTGCCGGTTGCCACAATACAATAATGATCATCTCATACATATTCATCATCACATTATGGCCATATCACATCACCAAACCCTGCAAAAACAAGTTAGACGTCTCTAATTTGGTTTGCATATTTTACCTGGTTTAGGGTTTTCGAGAGAGATCTAATCTACCTACGAACACGAACCACAACAGTGATACTAGTGTTGTCAATAGAAGAGTAAGTTGAATCTTCACTATAGTAGGAGAGACAGACACCCGCAAAGCCTCTTATGCAATACAAGTTGCCTGTCGAACGAGGAACAAGTCTCATGAACGCGGTCATGTAAAGTTAGCCCGAGCCGCTTCATCCCACCATGCCACAAAGATGCAAAGTACTCGAACTAAAGACAACACAAGCATCAACGCCCACAAAACAATTGTGTTCTACTCGTGCAACCATCTATGCATAGACAAGGCTCTGATACCACTGTAGGATAACGTTGCATAGAAAACAAAAAATTTCCTACCACGAACACGCAATCCAAGCCAAGATGCAATCTAGAAGATGGTAGCAACGAGGGGGTATCGAGTCTCACCCTTGAAGAGATTCCAAAGCCTACAAGATGAGGCTCTTGTTGCTGCGGTAGACGTTCACTTGCCGCTTGCAAAAGCGTGTAGAAGATCTTGATCACGATCGCTTCCGGCGCGACGAACGGGCAGCACCTCCGTACTCGGTCACACGTTCGGTTGTTGATGAAGACGACGTCCACCTCCCCGTTCCAGCGGGCAGCGGAAGTAGTAGCTCCTCTTGAATCCGACAGCACGACGGCGTGGTGTCGGTGGTGGTGGAGAAATCCGGCGGAGCTTCGCTTAAGCGTGCGGGATGTGGTGGAGGAGAGAGACCGCTAGGGTTTGGGGAGAGAGAGGGGTTGGGCGCCGGCCCTCTAAGGGGTGCGGCCAAGGCTGAGGCTTGAAGTTGTCAGCCCCCTCTCCTATGCCCCTCATTATATAGGTGGAAGCCCCAAGAGTTCTAGTTCAAGTCTTCGAATAAGACCCCAACACTAAAACCTCCCATATGTGGGAAACCTACTCAAGGAGGGAGTCCTACCCAAGGTGGGACTCCCACCTTTCCTTGAGGTGGGTTAGCCGGCCACCCTAGATGAGTCCACCTTGGACTCCTCCCCTTTAGGGTTGGCTGGCCATGCAAGGTGGACTCTACTTTCCATGGTGATTTCTTCCGGACTTTTCTAGAACCTTCTAGAACCTGCCATAAATGCACCGGATCATTTCCAAACTTGGAATATGACTTCCTATATATGAATCTTATTCTCCGGACCATTCCGGAACTCCTCGTGATGTCCGGGATCTCATCCGGGACTCCGAACAAATATTCGAACTCCATTCCATATTCAAGTTCTACCATTTCAACATCAAACCTTAAGTGCGTCACCCTACGGTTCGCGAACTATGCGGACATGGTTGAGTACTCACTCCGACCAATAACCAATAGCGGGATCTGGAGATCCATAATGGCTCCCACATATTCAACGATGACTTCGGTGATCGAATGAACCATTCACATACGATACCAATTCCCTTTGTCACGCGATATTTTACTTGTCCGAGGTTTGATCATCGGTATCACTCTATACCTTGTTCAACCTCGTCTCCGACAAGTACTCTTTACTCGTACCATGGTATGTGGTCTCTTATGAACTTATTCATATGCTTGCAAGACATTAGACGACATTCCACCGAGAGGGCCCAGAGTATATCTATCCGTCATCGGGATGGACAAATCCCACTGTTGATCCATATGCCTCAACTCATACTTTCCGGATACTTAATCCCACCTTTATAACCACCCATTTACGCAGTGGCGTTTGATGTAATCAAAGTACCTTTCCGGTATAAGTGATTTACATGATCTCATGGTCATAAGGACTAGGTAACTATGTATCGAAAGCTTATAGCAAATAACTCAATGACGTGATTCTTATGCTATGCTTAATTGGGTGTGTCCATTACATCATTCATACAATGATATAACCTTGTTATTAATAACATCCAATGTTCATGATTATGAAACTAATCATCCATTAATCAACAAGCTAGTTTAAGAGGCATACTAGGGACTTCTTTGTTGTCTACATATCACACATGTACTAATGTTTCGGTTAATACAATTATAGCATGATATATAAACATTTATCATAAACACAAAGATATAAATAATAACCACTTTATTATTGCCTCTAGGGCATATCTCCTTCACCATATGTGATGTTGAGCTCTACGGTCTATGATGGATTGTCCAAAGTACACCGTGAGTAAAGCCGTATTATCGGGAGAAGTCTACTGGGGGTGTACGGGTGGACAAAAGGGTGGGTTTGCAGGGTCGCGGAGAAGGCAGTGATTGGCTTGGATCTTACACCTGGCCCCACACCAAGGAAGTGTGACGGGAAAGTACACCCGGTTGGTATCAAGGATAAGCTCTCTTATGGGAAAAGTAACGCACCTCTGCAGAGGATACTGAATTGTGACTGTCACTCCCTGTTCCGGAAGGGAGCTGCGAACGCGGCAGGAAAGGAACTCCATGAAGTTCTGGTCAACTCTGTGAAGACCGACGGGCATAGTTTTCGGAATAAAATAAACCTTTTGAAGAAATGTTTATGAAAACTTGCATTGGCCTATGACTTTCTGGTCTATGGCTGTAGCTAGTGCATGATACACCTATTTCCTAATATGAACTTGCTGAGTACGCTCGTACTCATTCCCTCCCATTTGAACCCCCTTCTTAGATGGAAGCACCGAAGGAGAAACTACCGTGGAACTCGAAGACAGAGGAGTCAACCTCAACAAGATGAAGAATCCAGTCAACTTATGCATCAGCTAAGATGGAAACCTAGACTAGTAATAGAAGGGAACCTTTCCCTAATCCTAGCACCTAAGTAGCTAGAATTCTATAGCAAGCCAAGTAGCTCTTAAACTTGAGTTAGCAATAAGATAGACTACGAGTCGTTCTTCTGGAGCTTTATTTGAAGTTTTACCTCACTATAAAGTAGGAGGCTGTGTTGATCTTATGTAAACAGTTCGTGTGTGCTTCTATAGACATACCTTGGACTCGCATATGTTTCTGTTGTACCACTCTGAGAGATGTAATATGAGTGGAACGGTGTTTCACTTGTGTTATGTCAACGACTTGTGTACTACACCATGCAGTGGTACGCTGGGTCATCACATTCTCCGACACCATCGCATCTGAATCGCCGCCAGGGGATACTCCACCAACCGCTCGAGGGAGAGAGCCCTGCCATCCCCATCGCCACCTAGGCTTCGTCGGGCGGCTCCTCGGGTGGCGGCGAGGGGGAATGGGGCGTGGGGGTCTTGAGGCCGGTGGGTTAGGAGGCGGTCGGGAGGGCGCGACGTGCTTCAACAACCACGCATTGGTAATCTTAGTCTAGCTGTCACTCTGGAAAGATCTAAATGCAGGAATCTTCAACCAAAGGTTTTGTTTGGTGGAAGCTATTTATTCATCAACACTCTTTAGGTGCGAGGTCAAGGTCTCGCCAGGGCACGGCTTATGCCGAGGACCCAGGCTGACTGGTAGATGTTGTGTGCGCTCTTTTGGCACTTTCTCTCTGTTTATTTCCGCCTTTTGCGCTTTGAGCATCCCGTGTTCACTCCCTCTCAATATATAAAATGTAACGCCGTTGCTTTCGTAAAAAATGCGTCGAAGCTCTGTACATAACTTGACACCATGTAAATGTATTGATCTAACAGAAAACCCTGAGAATGTTGTGGTCCAAAACTTAAAAGCTGCAGAAATAACAGGAGAATAACAGGACGCTTTGCTACTATAGCTAACTGAAAGCAAACGATCACAAACACTGGGGTGAATTCTTATCCATCAATTCAATGTCGTGCTAGCCTGCTACTACTCCATTTCAAGGAATAATTAAGATTTTGTTGCTAAATTTTTATGGTCAAAGTTTGTTTTGAAATACATGTGCGTCTTATTCTTTAAAACGGAGGTAGTAGGTCTTACTTCAAACAGAAAATAGATTCTGTGATTGTGCTTTATGTGTGCACTTCCTCGCAATCAGTATGTCTTCGCTTGAAGAACACTATGACATCATCTGCATAAATAGAGGCCCTTGCGATGCAGGGTTCAGATCAGCTAGAAGCTCACGCTCAGCTGCCCATCGGAGGAGAGCTTGGAGTGTGTCCATGGGAAGGATGAAGGTGGAGACAGAGGGTCTCCTTGCCGTACCCCACGGGAAAGTCATTTCTAATGGAATCGGTTTCTACCGGTCATCCATTCACCTTCTATTTTCTCACGATACGTGTTAGAGCCCTTCTCCATATTTAGTGTGTATCATCTTCATATGATATATATTTGATGTCTAAATAAAAATTTAATAAAATCTCGTATTTTTTTATATAAATTAGGATTCACGTTAATTCAAATGAAAAACAACTAAATGAATTCGAATACGTTTAAAATATATGTATAATGTTGCTGAAATAACAAGATTTTTACTACAATTTCACGCATATCTAATAAATCTCTACTACTATCTATCCAACCTCTTCACAGTTTCCCCGCCAAGACACCACCGAATCTATTGCAGCAGTTGATTTGCAGTACAAGATGATCATCCGCCGTCCATCAAGTGGCATGGGTAATAATCCAACGGCTGTTCTGCGCTGGATTCGTCTCTGCGATCCTTGGTCTGCACCGTACACCCAATCAGTCCAGCTCGATTGTTCCACGTGTGAACCTCCTAGCAGCTAGCCGAATGCTCTAGAGGGCAAAAGTCCATGCAAACTTGCAGCTTGGGTGCTCTGCCGTGTCAATGTATTTTTTATTCGAGCTTGAGAGGAGCTAGGAAATGCCGTACACGCACATGATTGTTTTTATGGAAAACATGCCACGGCCAGCAGACCATGAGTTACGCCTAGCCTTATTTTTTTATTTCATGCCTAGCTGCTTTGTACCGAAGATGTTACTAATAAAAAAGAACTGAAAGAGATGTTTCACACATCTTCTTGGTTCTGTGATGAACTGGTGATGGTTTCTTTAGACCATTTAAATATCTTATTTTTTTGGAACCGAACTTACAGACTTATAGGTGCTAATAGGCCGGACACTACACGGAGAGGGTGTCTCACACACAGTATGTGATAGATGAAAAATACATCATCCGTCCAAAAATAAGTAACTCAAATTTATCTTGATTCATGTATATCTAAAATATATGTAAATACATACGATCTAGACAAATTAAAGTCACTTATTTATGGGCAGAGTGAATAGTACTAAGCAAATACTCTTGCACCCGGTACCATGATGAAAGCTCAACCAGGGTGTGGTTTCTAATCGAATAAGAAATACACTATAAGCGATAACCTTAATAAACGAAATGACATGATTTTATTAAAAATAGTTAATATGTTTTAGTCTTTATATTCCCTCTGAATTGTTTGACCGAACACTCATATTTAGAACTCAACTAAACCAAGAATCAAATTTAGTAAAAAAATTAGTACACCTAAACTTCACATCAAACTGACTGTAATGATCTTAGTTTATGATTTTTTGGAGTACCATATATCTTTATTCATTACCTTTTTTAAAAATTGTTACTCTTCTTAGATACCACAAATGTGCAAAGCACGTGCTACTTACTAGTATCATATATACTCATATCAAAGTAAAATAGACACCAAACTGAAAAAATATTTGCACGAATCGCGAGGCTACTACCGGTCAGATTGAGACATGTAGGAACGGGTGCCTTTAGAAAATACTTATCATGCTATAAGTGTATAACCTATACTCCTAATATTTGTAGTTATACTTAAATAAATAGAATACTACTATCTGGAAATTCAATTCGACACCCGGGTGCATATGCTTCCTCTACCAAAAATTATATTTCGGCATGTCGAAAATTTTTGACAAAAAATTCTAGATAGACATCTCCACAATATATGTGTGTTCGACAAGTTTCGCGAGGAACCAATATTTTGTGTGGTCTATGTAAAAAAGAGAAAAAATATTTTTCGAAATGCCTTATTTTAGCGTTGAATTTTGTATTTTTTGAAACATGCCACATGACAAGTTAATTTTTCAAGAAACGACTTTATGAGCGTGTAGCACATGAAGATGTACGTGAGAATTTTTCGTTTCAACTTTTTAATTTTTTTAAAAATATGTGTAACATGCATTTCAAAATAGAGGGAGCATATGATCCCTTGTGCCAAAACACTACTCCCACTACTACCTCTGTTCCAAATGTAGAACGTTTTGGCAAACTAAAGAAAATATAATACTTCTATGTATTTGGTTATATCTTGAATAATAGATAAAGAAACAACTATTTTGCATATTAGACTCATCCAAGAACTGGGAGCAAACATTGGAGAGGGGTTCGAAAGCAGAATCCAAATCTTACTATGAAACCAAGTACACTACAAATTTCCACCATGTAAATGGATTGATATAACAGAAAACCTAGCAACTGCTTTGTTCGGAACTTGAAAGCTCTAGAAAAATAGAATGCCTTACTACTTATAGCTAACTAAAATCACAAACACTCAGGTGAACTCTTATCCATCAATTTGATGCCTTGCTATCTGTCACAGCAAAAACAATGTAATTAAGAGTCCACGCACCATCCATCCAAATGAATCATCGTGGACCCAAAGCTAAACCTGATTATTAAAATATACTTTCTGAATTGCAAAAGCACAAAAAACCAGTGCACAGTATGTCCTTAAATACCACAAAGGGTGCAAAATGAACTTGAATTCAGTAGAACATGACTATTTATGTACCTTGAGAACTGATCAATAAATACCCTGAAGAAACCAGAGAAATGCAAACGCCCATGCAGAAAGTATATAGGTGCACTTGTTGGCACTTAAGTAGAACCTTACAAGAATTAATAATCTATCTTATACGGAGCAAATGTTAACCACATAACAAGAGAGGATCAGTTTGAAAGAGAGGATATCCAAAAATAAAACCGAGGATCCAAAACATCAGGTTGCCATTTCTTATACAGTTGCGGCTAGAATGCTCTAAGTTCTACGACGAGTCTCTGAAGCGTGTTTCAGAAGCTCCCCAAGCAAGCAAGGAGTGTACGGAAATGCCTCGTACAAGCCATTTGTATGTGCGTGATAGTAATCCTTTGGGCGCAGGTCGCCCAGATACTGAATTTTTGATCTTTTCAAATGATAGGCCACTCCCCCAAATATTGACAATGCCAAGAAAACAACCTCTTTGTAGGGGTGAAATCCAAGGAAAGACATGGAACTATAGCAAGTACCATAGCTATCTTCTATATTTAGAACATTATCATCATCGGAGTTCCACTCACAATCCTTACAGACTCCTGCTTCTTCATCGTCCTTTTCTGCTTCATTTTCCGCCTCCTCCACTTCTAACTCTTCCTTCTCATCTTTCAAGTCTTCATATTCCTCCACCTCTACATGTACCTCTTTTTTATTTTCCTCGTCTTCTTCCTCCTCCTCCTCCTCCTCCTCCTCCTCCTCCTCCTCCTCCTCCTCCTTCTCCTCCTCATCGCCGTAATGATAATCATCATCATCATCACCTATGGTCCAAGTTTTGTCAAAACCATTAAGACCACGCAACCATTTCATTTTCCATGGCTTAAGATCAATATGATACTTTAACATCCATTCCATTTGCTCGCTCGATTCATTGAGGGTCCAAACCTGAATTTGAGATTTCTTGTGTACCGTTGCAAGGTATATCCCTTTCTCTGATTTTCCAAGATACAACCCATTCTTGGTACTATCTACCGGCACATTTATTACTCGGTATTTACAATCCGACAAAGAGAACCTACACCAAATCATCCAAAAAAATGTTAACAATGCCACTGTGATAGTGATGCAATGCTTGTAGAAACCTTCACATGCAACATAGACACTACTAATTGAACAACAGAAAAATGACTATAAGGATACACGATGACGTATACCTGACAACAAACGCACCACGGCAATGCACATAGAGTGATCCTTGCCAATAAGCACCGTACCGCCACCTCGGTCCACCCCGCCACTTACATAGGGGATGCCAGGGATCAAGCCGTAGATTAGTCAGTGTCCCTGCAGCCCGGCCTTCACGGACGAACGACCTCTCTTGCCATTGTCTTGTGCTAGATGAGATTACATTTAAAGTCCACAAGGATGGTGGCCACTCCATCAAATCGTGTAAATCCTCTTGCGCACCTCTTGATCTCTCGGTTAGCCGTGACGCTAAACTTGCCAAGCAGGCCCTAACTTTCGTGAGCCTTTCAGACTCGCGATGAACCACCTTCTCAGGCATACGTGGAATCGAAAACACCTCGTAGTGCTGAGACGCGACAGGATCAAACACAAGGTATACATCGGAGTAGCCATATTCGCAGGTGAGGGCATCCCACCGTCTGGTGGCAGGATTGACCACGTAGAGGGACGGATAGCAACGGTACAGCAAGATGCCGTTGCAGTGATCTACCATCTTGTTGATTCCACGGTGGTGCTCGGGCAAGAAACTGAGATTGCCGTCAAACATGGGGTGCGCCGAGGGACGGGCGAGGAAGTGCGGCCGCTCGTGATCGATGTAATTGACGAAGATGCCGTGCACCGTGCTGGGGAGTACGTGGGGGAGCAGCAGCCGATGGGCGTCGACCACGTCGTGCCACGCCTTGCGGACGCAGCGGGAGGCAGCGAGGTCGCGCAGCTCGAGACGGCGGAGTATGGCGGCTATCACGTCGTCCGGCAAGGCTTGCGTGTGATCCATGGCTTGCAGATCGACTATCCAGCACGACCGGCGGCTGTGCGTTTTGGTGGGAGAGCAACTCCCGTATAGGGTTTATGCTCGGGAAGAAGAATATTTTCTGGGCTGAGCGTTTCCACAATCGGGCGACATACAAACTACTGCTCTCCGAGAGTCCTAGTTCTCTTCGCGTTGGAGTAGAGGTCGGCTTACCACTTTCAATTCATTGGGTAAATCAAGGTGGCCTTCTGCGATTTGGTATGGATTGATTTCGCGCCGCTCAAGTTGAGTTTCTTTGCTCGAAAGACCATTTATATCAGGAAAAAGGTCAAACAGCGGACAATCTTGCGAAAAAGGCGTGGCCATGCTGTTCTTCATGCCAGTTGTGTTTCAGTCCTCATGCGTGTTGTGAACGCTCCCCAGTCTGGCCTGAAGCTGCTGATGAAGAGCTAGCACCAGTTCTATTAGCCTGAGTTCACAGTTTGGCTGTGCTCGAAAAACTCTTAAAGCCCATGTGTAGAGTCATGTAATCTTTAGGCTCTAAAATCATGTTTACGCTGTGTATGGGTTTCTGGTTTTATTATCCTGCTCTGAACCCCTGCTATGGTTTCGTTAATAAAATAGGGGAGAAATCATTTCTCAACAAAAACAAAATTGTGTTTCAGCCGACCTCAATCTGACTATATATCATTTGATGGCTTATTGCACTTTTGAGCCTTGGGGTCTTGAAGAAGAAGATGAGCCTAGTTAATCTTTCCCCGGAGAAGTTCTATCACTTAACACCACAAGTTAGGGAACTTTAAGTTTTATCATAAAATCATATATTTTTTTCATAAAACACCAACCTTTAGGGTAATTGTATCGCATAACACATCAGTTATTAGCCGGCTTCACAAGTAATTAGCCCATGGCAGGACCCTCCAGCGAGACACCCAATTTCCTGTACTCTCCTGTCTCCCTACGTGAGCATGTTTGCTACACAAATGAATTCTGGTGTGAACTTGGTACACACGCAGCGAACATGATAATATGACAATATCTAGTACACTAGCGGTGCCATGATGATGCCTTTAAGGAGGTGACGGCGCCATCGGGCGTCGTTGTCGTCACCATCACGCAAGGATTTCTCCCGGCCCTCCCAATGAAGCCGCCTTGGCCTTACCCCCAACGAGGGGGGAGTGGGGCATGGCCGTCAGCCGAGTAGGAGGTGTCGACAACCACCGAACCACAACTGGGAATGTGGGCTAGACGATGGGGATCCAGCCTGCTGCTACCTACACGGCCACCAGCACCACCACAATGCCCAACAGTCGGCGCTTCCAGGTGCCATCGCGCTGACCTGTTGTCCGATCCCATCTGGGTTGAGTGAGGACGGAGTTCACAACCGCAGAAAGAGCGACTCATTCGCGGGGAGGCCACGCCTTCTCCGACATCGCCACATCGTAATCGTCGCCAAAGGAAACGCCACCATCGACCGAGGGAGAGAGCCCTGCCACCGCCGTTGCAGCCTAGGCATCATCGGCAATTCCTCCGGAGGCGGCGAGGAGGAAAGGGGTGTCGGGGCTATAGGCCGGTGGGTTAGCACTTATTAGGAGGTGGGGAGGGGGACGAGCTTCAACAAGCACATTGATGTGGGCATTACCCTTCGGGTACCCGACATTGCTATACCATGTGCAGATTACCATAGATGGACCAACACAAGGACTCGACAAGCTGGATCCACACGCAATATCGACTTGGACTACGAGAAAGAGGATTCCAATTCGTAGTCAACTAGGATTCTTGTAAACCCTAGCATGGTTGCATATCTAAAGCCAGGCAGGGGCACCCCTTCGATTATATTCAGATACATGAAAAAACATACACGCGATACGCCTAGACATCGCAACCAGAAGATTAGAACTAGACTAGATACAATCCGCCTATGACGGCACCCTCTACACATATATTCATATAGTGGATTGCTAGCAGGACGTAGCGATCCTCCACCGCGGGGACGTGAACCTGGGTACGTCGTGCCTACTCTTCCTCCTGGAATCTCCATCGTCGTCTTCCGTCAACCCTAAGCCCCTCATGGTGGGCATTGCCGAGGAACCGCCTCGTCAATTGGCGCCGTCTGTGGGAAGCGTGATGATTGGATTTTGTAATCCGGGTGGGATCCTTCATTATCAACAAGGGTGGCCAGATCGCATATGGTTTACTCGGCTTCTTCAACATGATCAACCTCATCCGCAACTTCACGGTGACAGCGCATCCCTTGAACTCGGTGACTCATCTCGGCAACATCCGGCCACATGTGATGATCTATCTACTGCAACAAGCTTATGATCGACTAAAGATCAAAAATACGGAATCCCTCGGGGATGCTTCTATCACCGCAATGCAACACGTTTGTTTCGAGGGAAACTCGGCTCCCGGCCGACACATTAGTCCATGTCGACATCCTCACGCACCGCACTGGCCGGGTCAAGGACTATTAGAGCATCTCCAGCCGCGTCCCCCAAAGGGATTTGGGGCGCACCGGACAAAAAATCGTTCCCAGCCACCCCAAATGCCCTTTTTGTCTAGCGCGGCCCAATACGGTGTCCGGTGTCCCGAGTCCGTTCCCGCTACACAGGGGATGCCCCGAGCACGCCGGACACAACGGAATGAGAGGCGAGGAGACGCGGGACCGACACATCAACGGCTCGGACGCTCAACCGCCGCCTATGTAGCGATGGTGCAGTTGCCGGGAAGGGGAACCGTCGCATTGGCAACCGCGTCGATCGACGCGCGAACCGCCGGTATGGAGCGCGAACTCCGCGGAAGAACAACCGCCGCTCTCTTCGACATCTGCACCGTCATTCATCCGCGCTGAATAAGACCCCTACGTAGGCGCTTTCGGATCTACAACCGGCCACCATTCATCCAAACCTCGCACGATGAGCAACCTCTCTCAGCTTCCATCAGACACTGACAGCGAGGGTAAGCCTCCGGGGTGGTGCCATTGGTGGGACAGAGTCGCGACGCCTAGCAGCGGCGATGATTCCCCGCCACCGCTGGACAACGCGGAGGAATGGGAGGTCGTGGAGGAGGAGGCGGAGGAGGAAGAGGCTGAGGAGGCAGCGGCGGCGGCCCGGGCGAAGGCGGAGGCGAAAGCGAAGGCAAAGGCCCAGCCGGCGAGTACCGTCGATGATGAGGAGAACACAAGTTCCTCCGATGCGTCGACCGACACCGCCTCTTCAGATGTTGGGGGGATGACCCCCGATATGCCAAAGGCATGCCAAACCGGATGGTTTGAGCCATCAAGATACCGGTTTAAAGGTTATTCCGGATTGAGAAACTAGGCTTTTGGCTAAGGAAATCTATACCGGTATCCCTGGAGGGGTATACCGGAATGAGCTAAGAAGGTACCGGATTACCGGTACCCGCTACACTGTAGCACGTCGGCAAGACTGGTCAAAGATTCTCTCAAGAGCTAGAGGACAAGGATGAGCGAAGCACTTCAGCTTTAATCGAAGCTCTGGAGATAAAGCAGATGATGACGTAAAAGGTACCGGAGGACGTCAGCCTCCCTGATTAAAGAGATACCGGTGACGCCGGTAGCTAGAGAAGTCTAGTCAAAGATGCCATTAGGGTTTCTTAGGGTTTCTTCCCCTGTAAGCCACCCTCTCCCCTATATAAGGAGAGGGGGTACACCTATACGCGGGTATGTCCTATGCTGTATCCAGAAACCTGTAACCTCTTATGATCAATGAATAGAAAGATCTGAGGAGGAAATAGCTCTTGTGTTCTTCTTCTTCTACCTCTGGTCAAGGCCAAGTTCTTAGGAGATCCATCCGGAATCCATCCCATCCTTACCAAAACTCTCACCCGAATCCTGTAGCGCACATTCAGCCCCAACTTAAGCCATCCCATGGCATCTGTATGTTGACCACGACGATAGTTGGCGCCCACCATGGGGCCAGCAGCTGCGCTTATTGGAGTTCATATTCGGGCGGGCCTCCTCACCATCGCCGGCGAGCGTGTTGTCACCGCGCTCGTCGAACGCGTCCTTTCCATGGACTTCATCAACGACAACACGGGCTGCTTCGCCAACGGAGGTAAGTTCCCCAAGAACGGCCGCGTCATCGAGTTCGGGAGCCTCCGCGTCTACTACGGCACCGTCACCGAGCGCCAGTGCCTCTCGCCAGTGCTGGTGGCTCCGGACCCGCCAAGGTCTGCGCTTCGCAGCGGCCACGCCGCCGGCAGCGTCGAGGTGCTGGTGGTTGGCGTGGGCGACGCCGGCAAAGGAGCTGCGGCGGAAGGCGCAGGACCGACAAAGTCCACGCGCACGGCCAAGCCGCCGACCGAGCGCGACCAGGTGGTTGCGGGTACATCTACAACGCCACCGGAGACTCCTCTCCAAGCGGCCATGAACGTGCTGGCAACGCCCCTGGCGCAGAACATCGATCCGGCAGCGGCTCAGGCGGAGCTAGAGGCACAACAACAGAAGCTGCTCTCCGCAGGCGCGGACATCATCCGGGCGCAGCGCGAGCTGAACCTAACCCTACGTGAGTATAATGCTGCCCATGGCTTTGCTTCTGTTAGCGGTCAGGCTGCCAGGATACCAGAAAATCGGCTTAGAGCTCGCAATCTAGATCATGATCTGCGTAAGGAGATTCTTGCCGGAAAGAGTACCTCTGTATCTTTGAGCATGGTAGAGAAACCTAAGTACAGTAGTCCGGATAAAACCATAAAAGCTGCTAGGGCTGCAGTAGAGCTATGTGAATCGCTTATCGGAGATGCTCTAGCTAAACAACAGGATCGTGTTAGGGAGTTGCTTGACATGATAGAGGCACAAAATGCTGAGCAGCTTGCTAATAAACAAGGCCGCGGCTTCAAAATCTGTGCGTTCTACAAAGAATGCCGGAAGCAAGTCCCATGGGCAGGTATCGTCCCCCCATCCGGACAGGAGAAAAGAAAAAGAAGTGAATGCGCAGCAAATGACTGTGTATGATCCGGTGCTTGCCGGAAAACAACAAGCCGGGCGACACGAAGCCGGTAGAAAAAGCCAAGGGGCAGCTCGCGGTTATGTCGGAAAGGGCTACGCCGAAAATGACTATGCCGCTAGAGAGGAAAGCGGGCAAAATTATCGTGCGCCAAGAGCAGCGTACTTGGAGGAAGAAATGCCTCCGCCAAGGTACCGGCAGGAAAGGGCCGCGGTACCAGAACGATACGATGAAGCTGACTCAGGAGCTGAAAGAATTGCAGCCTACCGGAACCCTTTGGGGGCGCGGCTAGGGGAAAGATGCCTACCAGACCGGGATGCGAGGCACAGGCTGGATAGGGTATACTTATCTGAAATGATCGAGGCAGAAGGTCCTCCTGGCCCCAAGTGCTTTGGCCCTCGGATCATGAAAGAGGAACCACCGGTTCACAACTTCATGTTGCCCCGTGACACAAAAACGTATGATGGCACCACAAAGCCGGAAGACTGGCTTGCGGATTACGTAATCGCAGTATATGTTGCTGGTGGCGGAGGAACCGTTACCGGTGGAGGAAACCGGTGCTGGGCCGTGAGAATTGTACCATCTTTCTTGGTAGGACCGGCACGCATCTGACTAAACAACTTGCCGGCAGGAAGCATAAATGGCTGGCTGGACTTTGAGGAAGCTTTTGTGAGCAACTTCAGCAGTACTTACCGGAGACCAAACAGGTCGCAACAGCTCGCCTTGTGCGTGCAGCGTCAACATGAAACAGACCAGGATTATCTGACCCGGTGGAACTCCATAAGTAATTCTTGTGAAGGAGTAATTGAGGCACAAGCCATTGCTTGGTTTTGCAATGGGTGCAGAAGAGGTTCACCGCTGTGGCAAAAGCTACAAGAAACATGCCGACAACTGTGGCAGAAATGATACGTGTAGCGAATAACTACGCGTTGGGAGACCCAATGCAACCGGCGATACAAGCTGAGCCGGAACACACAAACCAGCCTCAGCAGCGCCAAGAGCAATACCGGGATAACCGGCACAACAAAAGAAGGGAAGATTTCCCGGATAGAAGGTATGGGCAACAAGTAGCCGCGGTGCAGGATAATTCCGGCGCCAGCGGAAGCCAAAGGCAAAAAACCGGGTCGCAGCCACGGGCGGGTCCTAAAAAACAATGGGTTGAAAAGAAGCCGTGGGGCGAGAAAAAGAATTGGCAAGGACATGCAAGATACACCATGGAATCGGCAATGGAACAACCATGCCGGTGGCACACTCCGAATCCGGCGAAGCCGGCAAACCATCTGACAAAAGATTGTTCCTGGACCAAGTACTTGATGTTGAAAGGTGCGGTAAAAGATGCGCAAGCACAAGGTTGTACCACGATTCTACCACCGTCGCAAGACATGTTGCATCAGCAACTACCACCACCACCGCTTACCGGAGCGAACGCTCTACCGGTGCAGCCTCAGCCGAACCGGCAGCAATACCAGCAAGTTCATCAGGTGGGAGAAGGCAACGGCCAACCACCTCCACCGGCACCTTTGGGCCGGAACGTTTACCAGGATCCGGATGTGTGCTGTGTTGTGTTCGTTACTGAGCCAACAGATAGGCAAAGCCTGCATCGTCGTTCCATGGAAGTGAATGCTGTGATGCCGGCAGTACCAAAATACATGATGTGGTCAGATCAGGAAATCTCCTGGTCGTTCAAAGATCACCCCAAGATAATGCCTAATCCGGGTGGTTATGCTCTTGTCGTGGACCCAATCATGCATGGGCCAACGACTCGAGTCAAGTTCAGCAAAGTGCTGATAGACAATGGCAACAACATAAATATCATGTACCGGCACACCATGCATACGCTGGGGATAACAGAAAACATGCTACAACCAACTCACACTACTTTCCACGGAATCGTTCCGGGGTTGTCTTGTTCGCCCATGGGAAAGGTCCGGGTGGATGTGTCATTCGGTGGACGTGACAATTGCCGAGTGGAAAATATTCTGTTCGAGGTGGTGGACCTAGACAGTCCTTACCATGCGCTGCTGGGGAGACCGGCATTGGCGGCATTTATGGCCTCCACTCATATGGCCTATCTCAAGATGAAGATGCCGGCACCTCGTGGACCCTTAACTGTGGTGGGAAACTACAAAGTCTCACTGGAAACTGCTTCCGCCGGATCAAATCTGGCAGAATCGTTGGTGATCGCAAAGGAAAAAAAGAGGATGCAAACTGCAGTTGCACTGGCTCAGTCCTCACAGTTGAGCTTAGCAGCAATGAGTGGCAACTTGGGCACACCGGCATTTAAGCCAACCAAGGAAACAAAGGACATTGTGCTGGACCCGGCTTACCCTGAACGTTCCGTTCGTATCGGGGCCGGCCTGAGTGAGGCATAGGAAAGCGCGCTCGTCAACTTCCTCCGTGAGAATCGGAATATCTTTGCTTGGTCCACTGATGACTTGGTAGGTGTTCCGAGAGAGTTGGCTGAGCACTCTCTGAATGTCCGGAAGGATGCAAAGCCGGTGCGACAACCCTTACGCCGGTTCGCTGAAGACAGGAGAACGATCATTGGAGAAGAAGTGAAAAAGTTGTTGGTTGCCGGCTTCATTGTGGAAGTACTGCATACTGAGTGGCTAGCCAATCCGGTGCTGGTCGAGAAGAAAAAAGAAGAGGAACCCAAAGCTCCAAAGGTGTGGCGCATGTGCATCGACTACACCAACCTGAACAAAGCTTGCCCAAAAGATCCTTTCCCTTTACCCCGGATCGATCAAGTGATTGATTCCACTGCTGGTTGTGAGCTGTTGTCTTTTCTGGATGCTTATTCCTGATTCCACCAGATTCCCCTGAAAAGGGAAGATCAAATAAAAACTGCGTTCATTACCCCGCACGGGGCTTATTGCTATGTCACTATGCCTTTCGGTTTGCGCAACGCTGGTGCAACGTACCAGCGCTGTATGCAAAAGTGTTTGTTTGATCAAATCGGAAAGAACGTGCAAGTCTATGTGGACGATGTCGTGATAAAAACTAAGGTAAAAGAAACCTTGATCGATGATCTGCGGCAAACATTTGATAACCTAAGAAGGTTCCGGATGAAACTCAATCCGGCAAAATGTACCTTCGGTGTCCCTGCCGGCAAACTGCTTGGCTTTCTCGTATCAAGCCGGGGAATTGAGGTGAATCCGGTAAAAATCCGGGCCATCGAAAGAATGACTATACCGCACGATCTCGAGGACGTGCAGAAATTCACCGGAAGCTTGGCATCGCTAAGCCGGTTCATAAGCAGGTTGGGAGAAAAGGCTCTGCCTCTCTATGCTTTGATGAAAAAATCTGATACCTTCGTTTGAACCCCTCAGGCAGACGCAACATTCAAAGAACTAAAAACGATGCTGGCAACCGCGCCGGTATTGGCTTCGCCTGTAGAAAGGGAGCCCATGCTGTTGTACATAGCAACAACAAACTGGGTTGTGAGTGTTGTAGTTGTAGTGGAAAGAGAAGAGGAAGGAAAAACCGAGCAAAGACCGGTATACTACCTGAGCGAGGTGCTCTCCCTCTCAAAACAAAACTACCCTCACTTCCAGAAAATGACCTATGTCGTGTTTATGGCCGCCACAAAGCTCAAGCACTACTTTGAGGAACACCCGATGAAGGTGGTAAGTGAGGCACCCATTTCAGATATCATTTGCAACAAAGACGCCAGCGGCAGGATTGCCAAGTGGGCAATCCAGATATCACTGTACATACCGGTGTACGAAAGGAGAGATGCCATAAAATCACAAGCCTTGGCTGATTTCCTGGTTGATTGGGCGGAAATGCAATACAAGCCGCCGGAACAAAAGATAGAGTACTGGAAGATGCACTTTGATGGATCCAAGCTCAAGGAGGGTTTAGGTGCTGGTGTAGTTCTTACTTCACCAAAGGGAGATCATCTCCGGTATGTTCTCCAAGTGCATTTTAGGGCGTCAAACAATGTCGCTGAATATGAGGCTCTGATCCATGGTCTCAAGGTCGCAAAGGAAATCGGTGCACACCGGATCGTTTGCTATGGTGACTCAGACCTTGTGGTGCAGCAGTGTTCCGGAGATTGGGACGCAAAAGATGCCAACATGGCCTCATACCGGTTTCACGTGCAAAAGATTACCGGCTTCTTCGAAGGATGTGAGTTTCACCATGTGCCGCGGGCGGAAAATGAAGACGCGGATACGCTCTCCAAGTTAGGCTCCTCCCGGCAGGAAATTCCTCCCGGAGTGGCTTTGGCTCACCTAAGGATGCCATCGATTAAATCGAGTCCGGAATCGGAATCAATTTTTGTACCGGAGTCACACATTGTGCCAATGGACATCGATGAAGGAAACCCGGGGACTGCTCCGGTAAACTCGGGGACTACAAGAGCTAAGCCGGAAGAGGCTATGCTGGTGGACAATATGGAGATAGACGTACCGGTATTTCTGGTCCGGGAAGCACCAACTTGGGTTGAAACTATTAAGGAATTCCTGATCAACGGCACCTTGCCGGTTGACGAAAATGAGTCAAAGAGAATCCAAAGGAGATCCAAGGCCTACACCATCATCAATGGAGAGGTGTACAAGAGAAGTGTTACCGGCGTCCTCCAAAGGTGTGTGGAACCGGAAGAAGGAAAAGAAATGCTGGTGGAAATTCACCAAGGAGAGTGTGGGCATCACGCTTCATCAAGAGCGCTGGTGGCAAAAGTGTTCCGGCATGGGTTGGCCCACGGCACTGGAAAATGCGAAGGATTTGGTGCAAAAATGCAACGGGTGCCAACGGTACGCCAAGCAAAACCATACCCCACCGTCCGGTTTAAAAACTATACCATTAACCTGGCCGTTCGCTGTTTGGTGCCTTGACATGGTTGGCCCATTCAAAACTGTGAGAAGCAGCATGACCCACATCCTAGTGATGGTGGATAAGTTCACAAAGTGGCTTGAGGTAAAGCCTATCGCTAAGTGTGATGGGCATACGGCGGTAAAATTCTTGAAAGATGTTATCTTGCGGTATGGCTACCCGCACAGTATTATCACTGACAATGGGACAAACTTTGCTCAAGGAGAGTTCAAAAGATTTTGTGAGGATAACAACATCCAGCTGGATTTGTGCTCAGTCGCACACCCGCAAGGCAATGGCCAAGTGGAAAGAACCAATGCGTTGGTGCTTTCCGGTATCAAACCAAGGCTCATTGAACCGCTTGAAAAGACACCGGGGTGTTGGCTCGATGAGCTACCATCAGTGTTGTGGAGCATGAGAACGACTCCAAACCGGTCTACCAGATACACTCCTTTCTTCATGGTTTATGGGGCGGAAGCCGTGATACCAACTGACATCATACATGATTCACCAAGGGTTCAACAATATACCGAAGAAGAGGTAAAAGAGGCCCGAGAAAATTATGTGGACTTGCTATAAGAAGCAAGAGAGCTGGCTTTGGCAAGAACAGCCATATACCAGCAGAACCTCAAACGCTATCATAGCCGGAAGGTTAAACCAAGGGTGTTCCGGGAAGGAGACCTGGTGCTACGCCTAGTGCAGCGCACTGAGGGGCATCACAAACTCTCACCTCCGTGGGAAGGGCCTTTCATTGTGAGCAAGGCTCTACACGATGATGCCTACTACTTGATCGATGCACAGGAATCAAAGAAGGGAAAGGCGGACAGGTCAGGAGAGGAGACCAAGCGCCCATGGAACATAGCTTTGCTGCGTCCTTTCTATTCCTGAAGATGTGCTGTAAGGAGTTCCTTTTTGTACCTTATAGGCTATGAATAAAAGATGTCGGGACCTCGAATGAATCTCGGGGACTACCCCTACTGAAATTGCATGCAATATATCTATTTTTTCAGTTTACTGGTTGCTTGCTGAACATTTTTTCTTTCCGGTTTAGTAACATGCTAAACCTACTGGAGTCTTCTATTCTGCTGCTGTCTGCAGCCCGGCTTCATGGCAAGCAAGATAAACCGGTAGGAATTAAGCACGTGAACCACGAAAAGAGAAAATGGGAACGAACAATCCGGAAATTTAACTAACCCCGACTATACCGATTTTTTGTGAAAAATTTCGAATTATTTCTAAGTTCAAGAAAGTGCTTGCTTGGCAAAAGAACTTTGTGACTCATACGCCAAAACACCCAAAAGAGGTAGGCAGAGCCAAAGCAAAAGAACCAAGTGTGCATCGGATTGGATGCGGAAACAATTCCGGAATCTTCGCAGTGCAAGATAAAAGCAAACAATGAGTAAAATGCTAAGATAGCATGCAAATTTAACTTGATAAGCTACCGGTATAACAAACCGGCATGAACTGTTGTAGCACAGCCAAAAGAACGGCAAAGTATTATCTTACATCATAAACCCCGGCATACCGGGGTAGAATTTAACAAGCATTGTTTTTGAGACAATCAGGTATGGCAAGTGCATAACAGGAGATATCTAGGCAACAGGGGGCTGCAGGCCGGCCTCAAGAGCTTCCGGGGGAGCGTCGCCTTCGCCAACTTCTTCATCCTCCTCGTCCTCGACTTCTTCCTCGTTGTCAGAGAGTGCATCCTTGACGTCGGGAGGAGGAGGGATGAAGGTGAGCACATGGGCGAACTCTGTTATCCGGTAGGCGTGATCCTGGCGCTTGGCGGGGCGGACTGGATCCGTGTCGGTGGGCGAATCGCCACGGAGGCTATGGAAAGCATCCAGATCCAAGTCATCATACCAGGAGCAGGCGATGCGCAGCGCCGCATCTGCTCCGGCACGAGCCGCGGAGCACTTCCACTCACGGATTCTCCGGCATGCGTCCCTGAGGCGGTCGGAGATGAGCGTCAAGTTGACCGGCACGGCTTCCTCAGGCCACAGCTCTTTGAAGATTTCCATGGAGCGGTCCGGAAGATCGACCAGGTGTCGGTCCATGGCGCGCATATGCTGGATCCGGGCAGAAAGCGCAACCAAATGATCATAGGGATCCCAGGGCGCATCCGGGTTGGTCATTTCTTATTCTGCCCTGCGTTCTACCACCTTGTTGTGAGCATACGCCTGGGAATCCGGAAAGAGCCCTGCAAGAGAAAAGAAAGAAAAGATAAGGACATGCTACCGGAAAATATAAGCTTATAAGCGAAAGAGGGGAAAGAAGAAAGGCTTACTGAGGGCAAGCGCGTCGGTCTGCACAACCAGCCGGTCGTACTCCTTTTGCTCCGTGTCTAGGAGGGCGATCCGGTCTTGCGCTTCTTTCCGCGCCACGGTCTCCTCCTCCATCTCAGCCCGCAGCACCGCAGTGTTGTTGGTGTACTCCTTCAGAGACTCGTCCAGCTTGGCCTCAGCCGCAGCCTTGGCCTCCTCTAGCTCACGAGCATGCCGGAGCTCATCCTGCTTGAGCTGCTCCTTCAGCTCACCAACGAGGGCCTTCTGAGCATCCAGCGCCTTGTGGTGCTCCGCGGCAAGCTGCTCCTTTTCAGCTGAAGTCCGGAAAAGAAATGTTAACATAAAGATAACCGGTAGGATGTGGAAAGGCAATTCAACCGGAAAGAAATGGTACCTTGAAGAGTGGCGAGATGAGCTTTGAGTGACATAGGCATCCCAAATGGGCCTGCCGGATATAGTACCCGGGGATTATTGAAGGCCCACTACTCGAAGAATAAGAAGATTCGGAAGCCCAAGATATATTTAAGGAAAAGATAGAGTTGTAATAGGAAGTGTTATTTGTAATCTGGCGGGATGAGTTAGAAACCGTCCCGGACTTTGTAACTTGTACAAAACGTAACCCTCGGCTCCACCTCTTATATAAAGGGGGAGTCGAGGGACGAGAAGATCATCGATTCATTGTTCACAAACCCTAGCTTTCATAATCGTCGAGTACTTTTCGGCTGAAACCTTCGAGATCTACTTGCCCTCTACTTCTAACAAAACCCTAGCCTACAATCCATAGGCATTGATAAGTTAATCCCTTGTCAATTGACGCCGTCTGTGGGAATTAGAGGCGTAAGGATCTGATCTCGATGGCACGTTCAAAGTCTTCGACATCGTCAACCGGAAGCAACACTATGGATCGAGGTAAACAGATCGCTGCTGGTCTTGTTGATTTTGTTCCTCACCCACCCTCCCGTTTGGATGCATATGCGTATCTGGCGGAGCCCTTGGAGATGACGTTCGGAAGGTTTCACTTTCGCGTCGAGAAAGAAGGATCGTATCGTGTCGAAATTCCGATTTCGTCGGGATCATCGACGGTTGATTATGATTTTTCAAGCTACGCATCATCAACTGAGTCAGAAGAAGAAACTTCGTCAACACGTTACATCAGCATCAGAGCAAGAGAAACTCGCCAAGATCTTCAGCGACACATCGTTTGAGTCATCTGCGGACTCATATATAAGCGATGGCTCAAGCGATGTCGACGATTACGACTTCATCGACAAATCTATCACGGTGGGCAAGGTCTTCATCAATCTCAACAATGATGTCACCAAACCCAATATAGATCGGAGTACAAAATATCATCAGATTTATGCTATCGACAATCAAGAGGAAACATCGGAGGCTTTCGACGATTTGGGTAATCCTTTCGTCGATCCCTCAGATCTAAGGAGAGGTATGGGCACTAAATATGTCGGGCCCACGCCACGTGTCAGCGTTCAACTTCCACAAGCAGCTTGGGATAGAGCAGCAAAAGCTCTAGATGGTTCGGAACCAATGACGACGACAGCCACAGCTCAAGAACTGCAAGCTTATCAATATAGGCTCGCACGAACTGCCCGAGAAATAGAAAAACGGACAGCTGAGTTGAACAGGAGAAAGGAGGCAGCTACTGCATCAAGCAGGAGAAGGGCAGATCTAAGTGGACAATCTAGAGTTTCGGGTGATAGCCACGGGGAGGCTCGGAACGAGAGGAAGATCAAGGTTACAACACATACCCGAAGCAGAAAGAGAGCACTTGATTCAAAACCTCGACATGTCCTTTATGTCGATAGATACAAGAGGAAATATTATCCCTAAGACACCAGAAGCTGGGTATATGGCGACACAAGCTTACATCCTTGCATCCAGGCCACCCCCAGGAGATCCAAGGGAAACATTATACAACATGGCGTTAGCAGGGGTTGGAGCTATGGGGACAGCGTTCATAGCAACACCTCCCGAAGGAGCGGCAAGGCAAAATAGTCCACGACCTGCGGCAGCAACAGCGGCAGCTCTCGAAGGACCAAGTGGAGCAAGAGATACAGGAGCACAAGCAAGGGTCGATAGAGCAAGGCAAAGCAGAAGGGATCATCGGCAGTCCCCGAACTTAATGACGAGGATATGTGCGGTCTACCGTGCTTCACGAGAAGAGTCCGAAAAACTCGAGTTCCCTCAGGATTCAAGTTACCCGATCACTTCAAAAAATTCGACGGTTTGCAAGATCCAGAAGATTGGCTAATTGATTACCTCGAGACGGTAAAGCTAACTCGGAGGAACTAGGGCAACAGCCATGCAAAGTATTCAGGTGCACTTAAGTGGAGCCGCACGATCTTGGATCAAAAAACTTCCGCCAGGATCCGTCGACAGCTGGGAAAGTTTCGAGGACGTATTCGTCAAGAATTTCAGGTCCACATGCAAAAAACCTGCGTCGTTAGAAGAACTGAGAGCGTGTCGACAAAAGCCAGACGAGTCAATGAGAAAATATATCCAAAGGTGGAACATCATAAAAAACTCGGCAGAAAATATATCTGACGAGAGAGCAATAGATGCGTTTGTCGCGGAATTAGGCGTGGAGATTTCGTCGAGGACTTGGGAAGGACCAATCCAAAAACAGTATCCGCGTTGATGGAGATAGCAAATAGATGGGCAGACGGAGAAGACGCTGTCCACAATAAACGACACAGGTCGCCAGAGGAGGACCGTGGTCGAAATTATCAATCAAGGCGACGATTTCCTCGATAGTACCAGAACTACGATGCTCCAGGGCAAATTTCGGCTGGATTCCGAGCCAGCGCGAGGAGGAAACAATAGAGATGATTATCGGAGAAGTAATGAGCAGAGAAGCGACAACGGAGACGACTCCCGCAATAGACAAAATAGTGGACCAAGGTTTCCAAGACCTTTCGTGTCCCCGAAGAAATGCTGAACGGACCGTGCGGATGCACTTCTTCCTCGACGACAACGGGAAAAGACGGTCGGGGCACTGCGAGAAAGACTGTCGAAATTTTCAGGCAATGTTCGGATACGCGAGAAAATGCTCACGCTCGAGCAGCACGAGAGAAATCCTCGGGAGCCCGGGAGCGAAGTTCACCTACCGCCACCTCCCGCGATTACGAGAGAACAATCAACACCAGCTTAGAATAGCGGCAGCACTCTGCACCACCACCCTATGTTGATCCTAATTCCAACGGAGCGAGTGTCGATGATTCGAAGGGAAGGCCGTCCAATAGAGCTCAAAAAGTAATCTCACGACGGTGTTCATGGCGGAGAAAATGCCTCCACCAACAGTTGAGTACCTCAATTGGTCGGGGCAAGACATCGGCTTCACCATAGCGGACCACCCGCAGCAAGTTCCTTGACCGGGGCGGTCGGCACTTATTCGCCGGCGAGTTATCGCGGGATTTGACGTTTCTCGAGTATTCATCGATGGCGGCAGCAGCTTAAACCTTATGTATGCAGATACATTGAGGAAGATGAACATATCCTTAGCAAACCTGAAGCCAACGGACACAAGGTTCCACGGCATCACACCAGAGAAACCAAGTTACCCATTGGGAAAGATCAACCTTGACGTTCAGTTTGGAACCCGAGAAAATTATAGAATCGAGAAGCTGGAGTTTGAAGTCGTGGATTTCCCATCGCGATTACCACGCTTTGTTGGGACGACCAGCATACGCTCGATTTATGGCAGTACCACACTATACATACCTGTTATGGAGATTGCTGGACCCAAGGGACCAATCACGGTCAAAGGGAGTTTTGCCTTAGGCGATAAATGCGACAAGGATTTCCATCGGTTATCGAAACCTTCGGGATGCAAGCTGAGTACTTGGCATCGAAAAGCATGACCGATTACGACGTACGCCGGACGTTGGAAGGCCAAACAAAGAATCAACTTTCAACACGAGAGAAAAATTCTAAGGAGGTGCGGATTCACCGACAGATCCAAAAAAGACGACATCCATTGCAAACAACATGGATATCGCATAGGAAAGCGCGCTCGTCGAGTTCCTCCGTGAGAGCTGGAAAATCTTCGCATGGTGTCCAGCTGACATGCCGAGGTGTACCCAGGGAACTTGCCGAGCACCACCTAAATTTGGATCCAACAGCGAAACCAATCGAGACAACCTTTGCGGCGTTTTCGGAACCAAACCGCAGAGCCATGCTTGTCGAGAAATAAATCGACTAGAGGAAGCTGGTTTTATCGGAGAGATATCTACGGAAGCCACATGGGTAGCTAACCCCGTGATGGTGCCGAAGAAAAACACGACAGTCCTTCGCATGTGCGTCGACTTCACGTGTCTCAACAAACATTGCCCTAAGGATCACTTTCCCCTCCCAAGGATCGATCAAATCATCGACTCCACGGCAGGTTGTGAACGTCTTTCCTTTTTGGATGCATACTCTGGTTATAATCAGATCAGATTAAAAGAAGATGATGAAGCCAAAACAGCGTTTATTACACCTTACGGCGTGTTTTGCTACAAGACAATGCCCTTTGGTCTAAAAATGCGGGAGCAACATATCGAGAGGATGATGCGAAGTGTTTAGCAACACAGATCGGGAAAAACGTGCAAGTATACATTGATGATGTCGTCATAACGTCAAAGAAGGGGGCAACGCTGATCGAGGATCTCAAAGAAACTTTTGACAACCTCGACAAATTCTGCCTCAAGCTGAACCCAACAAAGTGTTCTTTTGGCGTCCCAGCAGGAGAACTTCTGGGGTTTCTAGTTTCAGCAAGAGGGATTGAAGCAAATCCCGACAAAATACAAGCCATAGTAACAATGAGAAAGCCAACGAAGTTGAAAGAAATACGACAGACTAGCCGGGCGAGTCGCGGCTTTGAGCAGATTCGTCGCCGGGTTAGGAGAAAAAGCGTTACCATTTTATGCGCTGATAAAACAAGGAGATAAATTCCAGTGGAACGAAGAGGCCGATAGAGCTTTCGAAGATCTGAAGCGAAAAATCTCAACACCACCAGTCCTGGTGGCTCCAAAGGAAAAGGAACCTCTCCTGTTGTACATTGCGGCCACACCTCAAGTGGTTAGCACGGTTTTAGTTGTCGAAAGAGAAGAAGAAGGGAAAATCCATGGAGTGCAGCGGCCAGTATAGTTCGTGAGCGAAGTCTTGTCGCCCTCAAAACAAAGGTACCCTCAGTACCAAAAACTAGCATATGGAGTATTCACGACAGCACGGAAATTGCGCCACTATTTTTCGGCACACCCGATCATAGTGGTCAACGAAGCCCCCCTGTCAAATATACTGAACAATCCAGAAGCTACGGGTCGTGTCTCCCTTTGGGGAATAGAACTTTCCCCTCGGGACATCACGTACGAAAAAAGAAAAGCAATAAAGTCGCAAATACTGCCGGACTTCATCGCCGAGTGGATGGAGTTGCAAAATACAGGACCTCCAGATTTGTCGAGAACCTGGACTATGAACTTTGATGGGTCCAAGAGACTAGAAGGGGCTGGTGCAGGAGTAGTACTCATATCACCTGAAGGCGACAAGTTGAAGTACATCCTTCGGATGACGTTCCCTAATGCATCTAACAATGAAGCAGAATATGAGGCTCTCATACACGGGATGAAGATGGCGAAAGCACTGTGGAACAACTCGATTAAAAATCTTTGGCGATTCACGAGTTGGTAGCTCGGCAAGTTATGAACCAATGTGACGCAATCAATGATAGCATGATGGCATACAAGGAGGTGTACAATGAGCTCGAGAAGTTATACGATGGATGCGAAGTAAATCATATTAGTAGATTGAGCAACGACGAAGCCGACGTTCTTGCAAACATCGGGTCGCAGTGCCTTGCAGTCCCACCAGGTGTATTCGGGAAGAGATAACGAGAGAGATCCACTGAGTCGACAAAATCAAAAAAGAGGGAGAAGAAACCCTCGGGGGCTACCAAGGAGAAGCAAGAGGAAGAAGAAGAAGAGCAAGACCTGGTCATGGTAATACAGATACCGTGGATGCAGCCATACATATCATATATACTCGGGAAAGAAATACCCGACGATCCAGTTGAGGCAAGGCGAGTAATTCGACGCTCCAAAGCTTTCACGAGTGGTTAAGGGAGAATTATATAAGAGAAGTATTTCGGGCGTCTTGCAAAGGTGCGTCACACCCGAAGAAGGAAAAATAATTCGAAGGATGTACACGAAGGGACATGTGGCCACCACGCAAGTAGTCGAGCTATCGCAGCCAAGGTTTTTCGGGCAGGATTTTCTTGGATAACAGCAATTGAGGACGCTAAGGACATAGTACGAACTTGTGACGCGTGTCAAAGGTTTGCCGCAAAACCTCACTCTCCAGCGAGCAGAGCTAGCACCAATACCTTTGTCGTGGCCCTTCGCACAATGGGGACTCGATATGGTGGGCAAGTTACATAAGTCATGGCCAGGAGGAAAGGAATACATGCTAGTAGCTGTCGACAAATTTACAAAGTGGATAGAAGCGAAGCCGATAAATTCACCTGACGGAGCATCTGCAGTAAAATTCATAAAAGGCCTCGTCTTCAGATTTGGAGTGCCCCACAGCATCGTCACAGACAACGGCAGCAATTTCACATCCAATGAATTCAAAGACTATTGCAAAGAGGTGGGTATCAAGCTGAACTTCGCATCAGTTGCACATCCTCAAACCAATGGGCAAGTCGAGAAAGCCAATGGCATCATCTGCAATGGCATCAAGAAGCGTCTGTTGGGACCTTTAGAAAAAGCTCGACATACCTGGCCTGAAGAACTACCAAGTGTGCTGTGGAGCATCCGAACAACACCAAATACGGCGACACAAGAAACCCCGTTTTTTCTAGTCCATGGTGCGGAAGCAGTACCTCCAATAGAAATAGAGCACGACTCCCCTAGAGTCACAGCATATGATGAAGAAGCGTCAAAAATAGCATTGGAAAACGATGTAGATGCACTCGACGAAGCTCGAGACGAAGTATTATCAAGGGTCACCAAATATCAACAGGACTTGAAAAATTATCACAGTCGACGTTTGCGGCCAAGATCTTTTCAGGTGGGCGACCTAGTTCTTCGGCTCACGCAAAAAAGTCATGAAAAACTCGAGTCACCATGGCTTGGCCCTTACATTATCACGGAAGTGATCGGAGGAGGAGCATACAGGATAAAGGACAAGAAGACAGGGGTGGAGGAGCCAAACCCCTGGAACATGGCGCAACTTAGGCGGTTCTACGCCTAAGTGCTAAAACATAGTCCTTGTAAAACTTCAAATGTACTGAAACGCCCACGAGTTTTCAGACGCACTCTTTTCCTTTTTCGGGGCACCGAGTGGGGCCGGGAAAGGTTTTTAATGAGGCGGGCTCGTGGTGCTGCAATATAATAAAGATAGTGGAGATATACTTCTTGTTTTTCGACATGCTCGGAGGCTCAACGCCCAAGTCTCAAAATATATACAACATAGATTCACTGAAATATTTCGCCTTGGTACATTAATACCTCGCCAAATATAACAAAATCAGAAGCCAGCAATCATAAATACAGTGTACACATCAAAAAAAAAAAAAAAACGTAAGTGCCTTGGTCTAAAAACCTCGCTACGTAAATATAGAACTTCGACATTAGAGATACTCGAAGATTGGCAATCCATCCAAGGGTCGAACAAGGATGTCTTATTACAACAGAAAAGATAGATTTCAAGGAGGAAAAATAGTGCAATCTTCGCCTAGTTAGGCTCGGGGGCTTCAACAACATAAAGGACCTCAGCAATATACAATAAAATCCTTCGGACAATAAAGAGAAGGAACATTAAAAAAGAGTGAGATATAAGGTTTCCAATATAATACATGTCAGTTAAATCCCAAGATAGTATCTACGGACAAGCTCCTGGTCGTCTTATGCTCAGCATAAGAACCCTTGGTAAAAAACTCCGAGTCCATCCGAAGAAGTTCATCTATCATTGATTCAGCAACGGGAGCTACCATGGCATCGATTGAGTCAATATCATTTTTTCGACGCGTTTTCTTGGCCAGGCAACCAGCAACAATCTTCGTCAGGTCCAACTTTGGATAACAAATGTTTATCATAATCATGGCAAATCTCGCCCCAGCAGTGAGTTGAGCCCGCACAAAGTTATGGATGCGAGGAGCATCTCTGAATACCTCCAATAATTCGGGAAGAGTTTTTGGAACCTCGTTCCGCGGAAACAGATTCCTATAGACAAGGGTTAATGTCGACGTACAAAAGCTGAGAAAATCGCGCACCTGGCAAGCACGGTCTTGGAACCTAACAATTTGTTGGGTTCGTTCAGGAGTGGCCCAGAACAAACACCCATGATTAAGGGAGAGATTAACAAGAAGATTTGTCCTCTCATTTACTCTCTGATCTTCGGCAGCAGAATCAAGAACTGAGCCTACTAAAAGCGACAGGACAAGAAGTTGGAAGAAAGGCATGGCAAGATAAAGAGGAGGCATCAAAAGAAAGCACAAACGTACCTAGCATATCTGAGCTAGCTTCCAGCATTAGCTCAAGCATACTATTTTCTCGGGTGGTGGCTCCTTTTGCTTCCAGTACAGCAGCATCCCTAGCAGCCACAGCTTCTTCGGCTTGATGAAGAGCAAGTTTTTCTCCTTCAGAAGCTTTTCGAGATTGTTCCATCATGAATAAAGTTTGTTTCTTCATAGACTGAAGTTGTTGTCGAAGTTCTTGCAAATCTTCCGACAAATGTCCATCTGGATGAACTCTCGAGGAGATTATGGTCGACTAGTATTTTCTTCGAGAAGGAAGATGCAGGAGAAGCAGCGGCAGAACAAGGAGGAGTCGAGTAGTTATCAAATATTAACTGGAAAAGAAAGGCCCAGGATCAATGAAAAGCACGAAGGGCAATTTCATTACTTACTAGAAAATTTACACAGACATTACAAAAAGAAAGTTCTCCAGGGGGACTAAGAGGATAATTGTCGCCACGACTAAAATGGCGACAAGGACAAAAGAAACAAAGAAACAAGGAGGCATGCAACTAGACCTCCGGCTTCGACGAACTAGGAGTCGAAGATGGCTTGATCCCGAGATATGCAAGGATTTTCTTCGTGTTGGGCTTGGCAGCTTTAATCAATGACTTCCATCTTGACTGTTCTATTTGATCGGTGTCGCCAACCTTCATCCAGTCAAGAGTTTGTTGGCTGTCAGCAACCAGAGCAACAGTATTTTCGACAGCCACCTTCATATTTTCATGACGCGTCTTAAGTCCAAGATCTTCCGATGAATTGAAAAGCTTGGCAAGGGCAAGGAAAGTCGAAGGTTCCTCTTTCTTCGGGAAGAAGTAGGGGAACAACGCCGACAAACCTGCACTGGCATTGGCCACGCCTTCACGAATTTCGCGCCCATGAAACTCCAGAAGAGAAAGTGCGTCAAGGAGGGGATCATCGACAGGATTATCCAGATCAAAATCTTGGTTTGTTTGAGCTGCCACACGAGACAAAAACATTAGTCACAAACCAAGACACAGGAAGTACGATAAAACAAAAAGGATCGATAACATTACTCAGAGTACGTCGACTTTGCGACTTCAGACGTTTGAGGATCCCTTCCTCACGAGCAGCTTGTGCAGTTTTTTGCTTGTCTAAGGCAGATTCTTCATCCTTGAGCCTTTTCTGCAGTTCCTCGACACTAGCAGCCTTTGCTTTGGCATCATCAGCCTCAGCTTTAGCTTCGCTAGCGACAAGTTCGGCTTTCCTGCGAGCCGCCTCACTTTGCTCCAGTTTTTGAGCAAGTACGTCGGCACGCTTGTTGGCCTCTGCAAGTTTCTCTATCAAGATAAAAAAGGGGGAAAGAAAGATCAAAAATTGCGGCAAATAAAAAGGAGCAAAATTCAGGAAGAACAGTAAAGATAAAAGTTATTACCTTCGGCTCTGCTGGCATACTCGCGGTACCCAATAAATTGGGACCCGATGCGGATAAGATCTTTGATCATAGGCTGTCAAAGAAGAAGAATGAAGGGGAAAACATCGGCATTAAAAAAAAAAGAGTAGGGTTTTACAAAAGCAAAATAGAAGAAATATAGACATTGACAAACTTACATCATCCAAGAGCTGCGACGAAGAGCTGCTCAATTGAGGAGGAGGCTCAACAATCATTTCAACCCTTGCCCTTTTTGGCGAAGGGACAAGGGGGCTCGAAGGAGGAGTAGATGTATCAACATTCTGTTGAGGAAGCGACGATTCTTCTCCTTCAACAGGCTTATCCGAAATAACTAAAGTATGCGACGTGCTCGTCCGAGGAGCTACGTCGCGGGTTGGTACTTCTTCCTCGTCATCACTGCAAGTAAGGACTGCTAATATAAAAAGCAGAAACAAGAGAAGAAAACTTCGACTACAGAAAAAAGACAATCAAGGTAACTTACGAGCTGACGAGGGATGCAACGTAAGGATCATAAGTCGCCTTCGGATGAGAAGGAACAACTTCTTCGGTTTTGGATGTGCCGGAATCTTCGACATCGTTCCTCTTCCTTTTTCCTTGAGGGGAAACAGCGGGAGGAGGAGATTGGACTGACGTAGTGTCCTCGGAAGATCCCGCAGATTTTCGAGAATCCACGGGATCATTCACAAAGGATGGAGCTTCTTGATTATCGTCAGCAATAATGCCCATTTCTTCGACTTCTCCATCCTCAGGAAGAGGAGGAAGGGAAGCCATAGTAGGATGATCCTGCAGGAAAACAATGGCAAAGGGAAAAGTAGCGGAATATCAACACAATGAGATGCAGAGAAAATTCAGAGCAAAATAAAAACTCGAGAAGGCAAATACCTCGGGGAGTGGATTGGTGGAACTGTATGGCTCAATGCGACAAGAGGAAGGAATAGGATCTTTCTTGTTCAGCGAGGTAATTCTTCGAATAAGCTTCTCCAAGTCCTTCACAGAAAGATCAGTGGAGAGCCTATTGGCGTCATTGACACCAGAATACGTCCAAAGGGGATTTTTTCGAGCCTGAAGAGGCTGTACTCTAATCCTAAGGAAGTAGGCGAGTGATTTGGACACCGAGATAACTCTTTGCCTCGAGTATTTTGGAGCTGATGAATTCGAGACATAAGAGCTTCCGTTGCCTTCTTCTCTTCTTCGGAAGCTTCGGCGTCCCAGGAGTAGCGGCGTTGAATTTTTGCGTGTCCGTCGAAAGGAACTATGTTGTGTTCCACGGAATTGGCACTTTCTTCGTGTATATAGAGCCACCTTTTGCGCCAGCCTTGGACGGAGTCAGGAAATTTGACGTCGAAGTAATCGACATCGGTTCGGACACGAGATAACTACACCACCTATGTTGTAGGTGGTGTTGTGAGCGCTCATTGCGGCGAAGACGGAAAATGCGCTTCCAAAGAGCCCAATTAGGAGCGACTCCAAGAAAGCATTCGCAAAGTGTGATAAAAATAGAAATGTGGAGGATGGAATTGGGGGTCAGGTCGGTGCGGCTGAATCCCATAAACGAAGAGAAGACCACGGAGGAAATCGTGGATTGGAGCAGAAAGACCGCGGATGAGATGATCAACAAAACTAACCCGGTATTCCATTGGAGGATTGGGGTAGCTTTCTTCACTAGGGAAGCGGATGGTGTCTTCTTTCTTCATCAGCCCGAGTTTCTTCAGCACATTGACATCTTGGTTGGAGATTTTGGATCTCTCCCACTCAAGATCCTCAGCGGCCATCTTGGATTCCGGAGTGCTGTGGCGGGTGAGTCGCGTACGCGGTGGCATCAAAAGCACTGGAGAAGTAGTGTTCGTGCGTGCGGAAGATCAGAAAGAGTTCGGCGCAGGGGAGTTTTCGCAAAGAGGAATAGGTGAGCGGCGCAAGCGAGGGATGAACGGAGGTTGAAGACAGGTTTATATAAGAATTGGGTGAAGCAGTGTGCCGTTGGATGAGGAAATCGTGTGGTGAGAATAGATCTTCTAGATACAAGGGCAAACAAGTATTTTTACAGAGATAGGCGTTACCGAACGTGCGCCAGAAAAAGCGGAGGACATGTGTCCCCCACTTACACGACGTGTCAACATGGTAGAAACGATGGACCCACAAGGCAGGAAAAACTCGGCCATTAATAGAGTTGAAGAAAAATTTGCCAAGGGAAAATATGTCGACAAGAAAAATAAAAGGAGAATGGCGACAGGGTGAGTCATTTGCATATTTCGAGAGCCTTTGGTCAGAAACAAGTTTTTTGCCCAAATGCTCGGGGGCTACTTCGAAAAAAGTAAAGTTTCGACTATGGCAAATATAGAAATTGTGGGAGCCTACAACCAAGCACAAGTTCTTGGCTGTAGCCTCGGGGGCTACTCCCATCGGGAGCGCTGTTCGCGCACCCGAGAGAAAAAAAAAAGAAGAAAAAGGGAGAGAAAGAATATCGGGAGATAATGGCAATATAGCGACAAGGTGGACTAAAATGTTGAGCCTACAACCAAGCACAAGTTCTTGGTTGTAGCCTCGGGGGCTACTCCCATCGGGAACGCTGCTCGCGTGCCCGATGAAATTTAAAAAGGAAGAAGAAATAAAGATAGAAAGTCAAGAGAGTATATTTCGAGTTATAACTAACTCTACATATACTCCCATCGGAGAGAATAATACAAGTCATATTTGACTCGATAAAATGTGCCATTCCAACAGCCGGAAAAGCACTCGACAATATATTCTCGAACGCCAAAGTTGCGATCAATTTCCGAATGCCGCAGATTTGCGAAGGTAAGACCCCGGATCTATTCGTTGGGCGTGGCATCGCCGAAGACTGCGCTGCTGCTACTTTTATCCGTATCAACGAGATACGAAGAAAAATCCTAACGGACGCGTTAGGTACCCGATAAATTTGATCGGGACTCGATAGAATGGTAAGACCTTAAGCGGCACTGTCGAAGTTTACACCAGTATCCCGAGATCATGTCCGGGGACGTGATTTTGAAGTAGGTTTTTGCGGATTGCCACTAGAGCGGTTAACTAGTACCCGATCCGTCGGATGAACTAGCCCCAACTACCAATATCCCTGTACAATATAGAATTTTATGAGAAGAAGTATGGAAGTTAGAGCTTTCGAGTAAAAATAAACGGTGGAGATTTTCCCGATTCTATGATTCAAGCAAAATCTCGGGGGCTACTGACATAGGCATCCCAAATGGGCCTGCCGGATATAGTACCCGGGGATTATTGAAGGCCCACTACTCGAAGAATAAGAAGATTCGGAAGCCCAAGATGTATTTAAGGAAAAGATAGAGTTGTAATAGGAAGTGTTATTTGTAATCTGGCGGGATGAGTTAGAAACCGTCCCGGACTTTGTAACTTGTACAAAACGTAACCCTCGGCTCCACCTCTTATATAAAGGGGGAGTCGAGGGACGAGAAGATCATCGATTCATTGTTCACAAACCCTAGTTTTCATAATCGTCGAGTACTTTTCGGCTGAAACCTTCGAGATCTACTTGCCCTCTACTTCTAACAAAACCCTAGCCTACAATCCATAGGCATTGATAAGTTAATCCCTTGTCATTGAGGGCCTCGATGGAGGCTTCCGGAACAGCTGGTGTGCAAAGAGTTTATCGGTACTAAGAGGGAAAAACATCCAGTAAAAAGAAGCCGGAGGCACATAAACTAACCTTGGCACTTGCTGTGAGCCTCGGAAAGCTCCCGGTGCTCCCACAGCAACTCCTCGAAGAGCTGCTTCCAGACGTCCAGCATGCCCTGTTCAAATTAAAGGTTCCAGTAAAAATGATGCCGGCGTTGAACAAAGTTTCGCGCTAAGAACTGCGCTCTCAACCCGAAACTCGGGGATTGGCTATGCCGGTTTTTTGTGTTTCTAACAAAGTTTCGCGCTAAGAACTGCACTCTCAACCCGAAACTCGGGGACTGGCTATGCCGGTTTTTTGTGTTTCTAACAAAGTTTCGCGCTAAGAACTGCGCTCTGAACCCGAAACTCGGGGACTGGCTATGCCGGTTTTTTGTGTTTCTAACAAAGTTTCGCGCTAAGAGCTGCGCTCTCAACCCGAAACTCGGGGACTGGCAGGATATATATATATAATCTTGAAAGAGTAAGAACCGGCATCGATTTAAGGAATTATGAAGATTGTCCAACTTACCACAACATTGTTGTTGGCGTCGTGCCACGCGTTGTCAAATGCTTTGACCGCGCGCCACAGCCGGCCAAAGTGCTGTCCGGTGCTCCGGGGGCCGGTAGGATCGATCAGCGGCAGCTTGTCCTTCCCCAGGCCGCGCGTCGCTGGGGACAGATCTGCTTGATTCCACTTCTCAGCGTAATCAAGAAGATGCCCCAGGTCGACTCCTCCGCGGGTGAGCTCGGTGATCCGGCCCAGCTGAGCTGAAGCCGTTTCTCCGGCCACAATAGCAGCACGACCGGCATGCAATACGAGAGTCCGCGTGCCGAAGGAGGGGGAGCTGGCTGCGTTGGCCACCGCGGCAGGTTCTTTCTTGGAGAGCTTGGTGCCCTCCGGAGGTGTAGGCTTGGCCGCTGCGGGTTCTTGGCTTGGCGACGGCTGGCTCGCCGGTGGAAGCAGCCGGTGGAGGCGCTGGCGTGGTCTTGGGCGGCGGAGGAGCTTCAGGTGCATCATGTGCCGAAGCAGAGCTTGCCGACGTGGAAGAGTCCGGCACGACCTTGGAGGGGGAGGAAGCAGGAGGCTTCTTCTTCTTTTTCTTCGGGACGGGGGGAACCTGAGGTTCCGCCCTCCCGGCAGCTTCGGTATCGTCGCCGATGTTGCTGGCACCGGTGTCTTGGGTTTCTGGAGGGGAGACGGTGTCCTCCTCCGCGCGGAGTTCTGATGGTTTAGGGGCCGCACGCCCCGCACTTGTGGTGCCTCCCAGAGGGGAGGCAGAAGAGTTGTCGGCACCAGATGGTACCGGGCTTGGTTGAGGAGGAGGTGAGGCCCTGGCGGCTTCCTCAGAGCTTTTAGGCCTCATGTCGGTAGCGCAGTTGGAGATCTTGAGCGTAGGACTGAAAAAGATAGAAAAAAGAAAGGTTCAGAAAAAGCAACCAGAAAAAGAGATTCACGGAACAAAAAGGAAAGGGAAAACGGAAGCTTACCCGGAAGCAACCGGCATCTCTCGCTTCCGGTAGTGCTTCGAGGAGACCTTCTTCCCGCCAACAATTTTCTACCGGGAGCGCTTGGCGGGAGGAGCTTGATACGTCCCAAACGTATCTATAATTTCTTATGTTCCATGCTACTTTATTGATGATACTCACATGTTTTATACACATTATATGTCATTATTATGCATTTTCCGGCACTAACCGATTGACGAGATGCCGAAGAGCCGATTCTTCGTTTTCTGCTGTTTTTGGTTTCAGAAATCCTAGTAAGGAAATATTCTCGGAATTGGACGAAATCAACGCCCAGGGTTCTATTTTCCACGAAGCTTCCAGAAGTCCGAAGAGGAAACGAAGTGGGGCCACGAGGTGGCCACACAACAGGGCGGCGCGGCCCAAGCCCTGGCCGCGCCGGCCTACTGTGTGGGCCCCTCGTGACGCCCCTTGACCTGCCCTTCCGCCTACTTAAAGCCTTCGTCGCGAAACCCCCAATACCGAGAGCCACGATACGGAAAACCTTCCAGAGACGCCGCCGCCGCCAATCCCATCTCGGGGGATTCAGGAGATCGCCTCCGGCACCCTGCCGGAGAGGGGAATCATCTCCCGGAGCTCTCTTCATCGCCATGATCGCCTCCGGATCGATGTGTGAGTAGTCCACCCCTGGACTATGGGTCCATAGCGAGTAGCTAGATGGTTGTCTTCTCCTCATTGTGCTATCATGTTAGATCTTGTGAGCTTCCTATCATGATCAAGATCATCTATTTGTAATCCTACATGTTGTGTTTGTTGGGATCCGATGAATATTGAATACTATGTCAAGTTGATTATCAATCTATCATATATGTTATTTATGTTCTTGCATGCTCTCCGTTGCTAGTAGAGGCTCTGGCCAAGTTGATACTTGTGACTCCAAGAGGGAGTATTTATGCTCGATAGTGGGTTCATGCCTCCATTAAATGCGGGACGGTGACGAGAAAGTTCTAAGGTTGTGGATGTCTTGTTGCCATTAGGGATAAAACATCGATGCTTTGTCTAAGGATATTTGTGTTTATTACATTACGCACCATACTTAATGCAATTGTCTCGTTGTTTACAACTTAATACCGGAGGGGTTCGGATGATAACTTCGAAGGTGGACTTTTTAGGCATAGATGCATGCTTGAATAGCGGTCTATGTACTTTGTCGTAATGCTACGATTAAATCTCATAGTACTCATCATGATATATGTATGTGCATTGTTATACCTTCTTTATTTGTCAATTGCCCAACTGTAATTTGTTCACCCAACATCTGTTTATCTTATGGGAGAGACACCTCTAGTGAGCTGTGGACCCCGGTCCTATTCTTTACATCTGAAATACAATCTACTGCAATTGTTCTTTATTGTTCTTCGCAAACAATCATCATCATCCACACTATACATCTAATCCTTTGTTTACAGCAAGCCGGTGAGATTGACAACCTCACTCTGTTACGTTGGGGCAAAGTACTTTGATTGTGTTGTGCGAGGTTCCACGTTGGCGCCGGAATCCGTGGTGTTGCGCCGCACTACACTCCGCCACCAACAACCTTCACGTGCTCCTTGACTCCTACTGGTTCGACAACCTTGGTTTCTTGCGAGGAAACTTGCTGCTGTACGCATCACACCTTCCACTTGGGGTTCCCAACGGGCGTGTGCTTTACGCGTCATCAAGCTAAATTTCTGGCGCCGTTGCCGGGGAGATCAAGACACGCTGCAAGCGGAGTCTCCCAGTTCCAATCTCTTCACTTTGTTTTTGTCTTGCTTTACTTTACTTTATTTACTGCTTTGTTTGCTCTTATATCAAAACACAAAAAAGATTAGTTGCTAGTTTTACTTTATTTACTGTCTTGTTCTTTATATCGAAAACACAAAAAAATTAGTTACTTGCATTTACTTTACTTAGTTTGCTTTATTTACTACTGCTAAAATGGGTACTGTTGAGAATACTAAGTTGTGTGACTTCACTAGCACAAATAATAATGATTTCTTATGCACACCTATTGCTCCACCTGCTACTACGGTAGAATTCTTTGAAATTAAACCTGCTTTACTTGAATCTTGTTATGAGAGAGCAATTTTCTGGTGTTAGTTACGATGATGCTTGCTGCCCATCTTAATAATTTTGTTGAACTATGTGAAATGCAAAAGTATAAGGATGTAGATGGTGACATTATAAAATTAAAATTGTTTCCTTTCTCCTTAAGAGGAAGAGCTAAAGATTGGTTGCTATCTCTGCCTAGAAATAGTATTGATTCATGGACTAAATGTAAGGATGCTTTTATTGGTAGATATTATCCTCCCGCTAAAATTATATCTTTGAGAAGTAGCATAATGAATTTCAAGCAATTAGATAATGAACATGTTGCTCAAGCATGGGAGAGAATGAATCTTTGGTAAAGAATTGCCCAACCCATGGACTAACTACTTGGATGATCATCCAAACCTTTTATGCCGGACTGAATTTTTCTTCACGGAACCTATTGGATTCAGCTGCTGGAGGTACTGTTATGTCCATCACTTTGGGGGCGGCAACAAAGCTTCTTGGTGATATGATGATAAATTACTCTGAATGGCACACGGAAAGAGCTCCACAAGGTAAGAAGGTAAATTCTGTTGAAGAAACTTCTTCCTTGAGTGATAAGATTGATGCTATTATGTCTATGCTTGTGAATGGTAGATCTAATGTTGATCCTAATAATGTTCCTTTACCTTCATTGGTTGCCCAAGAAGAACATGTTGATGTGAATTTCATTAAAAGTAATAATTTCAACAACAATGCTTATAGGAATAATTCTGGTAACAACTATACGCCATATCCTGCTGCTAATGGTAATGGTTATGGTAATTCTTATGGGAATTCTTACAACAATAATAGGACTGTACCCCCTGGTCTTGAAGCCATGCTTAAAGAATTTATTAGTACACAAACTGCTTTTAACAAATCTGTTGAAGAAAAGCTTGATAAAATTGATATTCTTGCTTCTAAGGTTGATAGACTTGCCTCTGATGTTGATCTTTTAAAATTGAAAGTTATGCCTAATAAGGACATTGATAATAAAATTGTTACTACAGCAAATGCCATCCAAGTTCGAATTAATGAGAATATTAGATTGATGGCTGAATTGCATATGCTAGGTGGGAAAGAGAAGAGAAATGAAAAACTTGCTAAAGAGAATAATGTAGTTAAAGTTTGGACTATTACCACCACTAGTAATGATAATGCTTCACATGTTGCTACACCCCCTACTATCAATGGTAAAATAATTGGTGTTGGCAATGTTTCTACTCCTAGTGCAAAGCGTGCAAAATTACCTGAAACTGCTAAAACTGCTGAAACTGCTTGTGATAAAACTGCTGAAATTTTTCAAAATGTTGGGGACAATGATTCCATTGCTGTAGGTCATAATGATTTAGACTTTGATTATTTTCACATCTCTGAAGTTATAAAGTTCTTACAAAAACTTGCGAAAAGTCCCAATGCTAGTGCTATAAATTTGGCCTTTACAAAACATATTACAAATGCTCTCATAAAAGCTAGAGAAGATAAACTAAAACTTGAAACCTCTATTCCTAGGAAGTTGGAATATGGTTGGGAGCCCATCATTAAGATGAGGGTCAATGATTTTGATTGTAATGCTTTATGTGATCTTGGTGCAAGTATTTCTGTTATGCCTAAGAAAATCTATGATATGCTTGACTTGCCACCATTGAGAAATTATTATTTGGATGTTAATCTTGCTGATAATGCTATAAAGAAACCTTTGGGGAAGATTGATAATGTTCATATTATGGTTAACAATAACCTTGTCCCCGTTGATTTTGTTGTCTTGGATATTGAATGCAATGCATCTTGTCCCATTATATTGGGAAGACCTTTTCTTCGAATTGTTGGTGCTACCATTGATATGAAGGAAGGTAATATTAAATATCAATTTCCTCTCAAGAAAGGTATGGAACACTTCCCTAGAATGAGAATGAAGTTACCTTGTGATTCTATTATTAGAACAAATTATGCTGTTGATGCTTCATCTCTCGATAATACTTAATTCACACTTTCTGCGCCTAGCTGAAAGGCGTTAAAGAAAAGCGCTTATGGGAGACAACCCATTATTTTTACTTCTGCACTTTGTTTTATATTTGAGTCTTGGAAGTTGTTACTACTGTAGCAACCTCTCCATATCTTTATTTTATTGCATTGTTGTGCCAAGTAAAGTCTTTGATAGTAAGGTTGCTACTAGATTTGGATTACTGCGCAGAAACAGATTTCTTGTTGTCACGAATTTCAATATGCCTCTCTGTAGGTAAGTCAGAAAAATCTGCCAATTTACGTGCGTGATCCTCAGATATGTACGCAACTTTCATTCAATTTGATCATTTTCATCTGAGCAAGTCTGGTGCCTCTTTAAAATTCGTCTTTACGGACTGTTCTGTTTTGACAGATTCTGCCTTTTATTTCGCATTGCCTCTTTCGCTGTGTTGGATGGATTTCTTTGTTCCATTAACTTTCAGTAGCTTTGTGAAATGTCCAGAAGTGATAAGAATGATTATGTCACCTCTGAATATATGAATTATGCACTGACCCTCTAATGAGTTTGTTTTGAGTTTGGTGTGGAGGAAGTTTTCAAGGGTCAAGAGAGGAGGATGATACAATATGATCAAGAAGAGTGAAAAGTTTAAGATTAGGGATGCCCCCGTGGTTCATCCCTGCATATTTTAAGAAGACCCAAGCGTCTAAGCTTGGGGATGCCCAAGGCATCCCTTCTTCATCGACAACTTATCAGGTCACCTCTAGTGAAACTATATTTTTATTCCGTCACATCTTATGTGCTTTACTTGGAGCGTCTGTTTGTTTTTGTTTTTATTTTTGTTTGAATAAATCGGATCCTAGCATTCTTTGTTTGGGAGAGAGACACACTCCGCTGTTTCGTATGAACACATATGTTCTTAGCTCTATCTTTAATGTTCATTGCGAAAGTTGGACTATTTCATTCATTGTTATATGGTTGGAAACAGAAAATACTGCATGTGGTAAATGGTATAATATCTTGAATAATGTGATACTTGGCAATTGTTGTGCTCATATAGATCATGTTTAAGCTCTTGCATCATGTACCTTGTACCCATTAAAGAAGAATTACATAGAGCTTGTTAAAATTTGGTTTGCATGATTGATCTCTAGAGTCTAGATATTTTCTGGTTAAGGTGTTTGAACAACAAGGAGACAATGTAAAGTTTTATAATAGTTACAATATGTTCATATGTGAGCTTTGCTGCACCTTTTATACTTGAGTTTGCTTCAAACAACCTTGCTAGCCTAGCCTTGTATTGAGAGGAATTCTTCTCGTGCATCCAAATCCTTGAGCCAAAAATGATGCCATTTGTGTCCACCATACCTACCTACTACATGGTATTTCTCTGCCATTCCAAAGTACATTACTTGAGTGCTACCTTTAAAATTCTATTCTTTGTCTTTGCAATATATAGCTCATGGGACAAATAGCCTTAAAAACTATTGTGGTGAAAAATATGTACTTATGTGTCTTATTTCTTAATAAGTTGCTTGTTGAGCGGTAACCATGTTTCGGGGACGCCATCAACTCTTTTACCTTTGTTGAATATCATGTGAGTTGCTATGCATGTTCGTCTTGTCCGAAGTAAGGGAGATTTTCATGATCAAATGGTTTGAGTATGCATACTTGTTAGAGAAGAACATTGGGCCGCTAACTAAAGCCATGATTCATGGTGGAAGTTTCAGTTTGGACAACTAATCCTCAATCTCTTATGAGAAAATTAACTGTTGTTGAATGCTTATGCATTAAAGAGGAGTCCATTATTTGTTGTCTATGTTGTTCCGGTATGGATGTCTAAGTTGAGAATAATCAAAAGCGAGAAATCCGATGCGAGTTTTCTCCTTAGACCTTTGTACAGGCGGCATAGAGGTACCCCTTTGTGACACTTGGTTGAAACATATGCTATGCAATGATAATCCGTGTTAATCCAAGCTAATTAGGACAAGGTGTGAGCACTATTGGTATACTATGCATGAGGCTTGCAACTTATAAGATATCTTATACATAACACATATGCTTTATTACTACCGTTGACAAAATTGTTTCTTGTTTTCAAAATGAAAAGCTCTAGCACAAATATAGTAATCCATGCTTCCCTCTGCGAAGGGCCTATCTTCTACTTTATTGTTGAGTCAGTTTACCTACTTCTTTCTATCCCAGAAGCAAACACTTGTGTCAACTTTGTGCATTGATTCTTACATGTTTACTTATTGCACTTGTTATATTGCTTTGTGTTGACAATTATCCATGAGATATACATGTTGAAGTTGAAAGCAACCGCTGAAACTTATATCTTCCTTTGTGTTGCTTCAATGCCTTTACTTTGAATTTATTGCTTTATGAGTAACTCTTACGCAAGTCTTATTGATGCTTGTCTTGAAAGTATTATTCATGAAAAGTCTTTGCTATATGATTCATTTGTTTACTCATTATCTTCATCATTGCTTCGAATCGCTGCATTCATCTCATATGCTTTACAATAGTATGATCAATATTATGATAGCATGTCACTTCAGAAATTATCTTTGTTATCGTTTACCTACTCGAGGGCGAGTAGGAACTAAGCTTGGGGATGCTTGATACGTCCCAAACGTATCTATAATTTCTTATGTTCCATGCTACTTTATTGATGATACTCACATGTTTTATACACATTATATGTCATTATTATGCATTTTCCGGCACTAACCTATTGACGAGATGCCGAAGAGCCGCTTGATGTTTTCTCGCTGTTTTTGGTTTCAGAAATCCTAGTAAGGAAATATTCTCGGAATTGGACGAAATCAACGCCCGTGGTCCTATTTTTCCACGAAGCTTCCGGAAGTCCGAAGAGGAAACGAAGTGAGGCCACGAGGTGGCCACACAACAAGGCGGCGCGGCCCAAGCCCCGGCCGAGCCGGCCTACCGTGTGGGCCCTCGTGACGCCCCTTGACCTGCCCTTCCGCCTACTTAAAGCCTTCGTCGCGAAACCCCCGATACCGAGAGCCACGATACGGAAAACCTTCCGCGAGACGCCGCCGCCAATCCCATCTCGGGGGATTCAGGAGATCGCCTCCGGCACCCTGCCGGAGAGGGGAATCATCTCCCGGAGGTCTCTTCATCGCCATGATCGCCTCCGGATCAATGTGTGAGTAGTCCACCCCTGGACTATGGGTCCATAGCAGTAGCTAGATGGTTGTCTTCTCCTCATTGTGCGAACATGTTAGATCTTGTGATCTGCCTATCATGATCAAGATCATCTATTTGTAATCCTACATGTTGTGTTTGTTGGGATCCGATGAATATTGGATACTATGTCAAGTTGATTATCAATCTATCATATATGTTATTTATGTTCTTGCATGCTCTCCGTTGCTAGTAGAGGCTCTGGCCAAGTTGATACTTGTGACTCCAAGAGGGAGTATTTATGCTCGATAGTGGGTTCATGCCTCCATTAAATGCGGGACGAGTGACGTAAAGTTCTAAGGTTCTGGATGTGCTATTGCCACTAGGGATAAAACATCGATGATTTGTCTAAGGATATTTGTGTTGATTACATTACGCACCATACTTAATGCAATTGTCTCGTTGTTTACAACTTAATACCTGGAGGGGTTCGGATGATAACCTGAAGGTGGACTTTTTAGGCATAGATGCATGTCTGGATAGCGGTCTATGTACTTTGTCGTAATGCCCCGATTAAATCTCATAGTACTCATCATGATATATGTATGTGCATTGTTATGCCTTCTTTATTTGTCAATTGCCCAACTATAATTTGTTCACCCAACATCTGTTTATCTTATGGGAGAGACCCCACTAGTGAACTGTGGACCCCGGTCCTATTCTTTACATCTGAAATACAATCTACTGTAATTGTTCTTTACTGTTCTTCGCAAACAATCATCATCATCCACACTGTACATCTAATCCTTTGTTTACAGCAAGCCGGTGAGATTGACAACCTCACTGTTACGTTGGGGTAAAGTACTTTGATTGTGTTGTGCAGGTTCCACGTTGGCGCCGGAATCCCTGGTGTTGCGCCGCACTACACTCCGCCACCAACAACCTTCACGTGCTCCTTGACTTCTACTGGTTCGACAACCTTGGTTTCTTACTGAGGGAAACTTGCTGTTGTACGCATCACACCTTCCACTTGGGGTTCCCAACGGGCGTGTGCTTTACGCGTCATCAGAGCTTCGCTCGGGCCGGCTTCGGGCGCCTGCGCCTTGTTCTTCTGGCCCCGGGAGGAGAGCTTCTCCAGGAACTCCCGGCCAACCTCGGCCTGTAGCGGCACAGCGCGCTCCACGACCTGTGGGTTGGCGCTGGCTGAGGGAGCATCTACAGAAAGACAATACATGAGGAAGCGAAAGAACAAAATACCTCGAGAACAGTGACCTCATCATTGGAACCGGAAGCTTCAGTTGAAAAGTTACCGGGGCGCGAGGTGTGGGTGCGGCCCATCTTGTTCTTGGTCCAGACCACGTAAGGATCCGGATCCACTTCGTCCAAGTCCCGCTTCCGGCAAGGACCTCGAGCCTCGGTGTCGATGCAAGGAAAGCGTTCACGGGCCTGAAAAAGAGAAAGATAGTTAGCTATGTATCAAAGGGCAACCGGAAAAAACAATCCGGATTCCTTAAGTTCTTACTTCGGCAGTTGGGGGATTCATGGAGCAGAGAGGAAGAAAGCCCCACTCCCAATCCATCGGCATGTCGGTATTGCAAATTTTCTTAGCCTTGAGGACTATGTCCTCTTTGCTTAGCGGCAAGCCGGTGATTTTCGTGGGGTCGCGAGGGCCGCACATCTGGCTCATCTTGTGAGCCCGACGCTGGAGGGCAAGCACCCGGCGAGAGATGAATGTGCGGATGATATCATCGGAGCATATGTCCGTCTCCTTCTTGAGCTTCTCCAGGAAGCGAACAATCCGGTTGCTTTCAAGATGGTTGGTTCCCGGATTGAACCCCCAGTTGGTCCTCGTTGGCGTCGCCGGATTGTAGGCCGGCAGGTTGATGAAATCTGAGGAACCCTTGTTCCTCACGTAAAAGAAAGTCTCCTGCCAGGCCCGGCAGGAGTCCAGGCCGGAGAACTTGAAGAACGGGCTCCCCTGGCGGGAACCCACGATGCAGGATCCGCACTGCACCGGAGGTTTAGCCTTGGGGATGTCTTTTCCTTGAACCGAGTTGATCCGAAGGCTAAAGAAGCGAGCGAAAGCTTCTTTTGTGGGAAGGAGGCCAACGTAGGCCTCCATGAAAGAAACCTAACAAGAAAGGTAGAAGATAGCGTTGCCAGGAAGATGGTGGGGTTGGAGTTTGTAGAAATCGAGGAACTCGCGGAAAAAATCGGAGGCCGGAAGGCCAAAGCCCAGCTCAAAATGAGAAACGAAAACAACGAACTCCCCTGGTTCGGGAGCGGGTTCCACCTCGTCACGTGGAATCCGGCAAGATACCTGTGCCGGAATCCTCCGGGAGCGGTACAGCCAGTCGATGTCCTCCTGCACCACGTCTGAGCCCTTCCAGGCTCCGCGGGTGATCGCGGACAGGTCCACTCCGGAACCTTGGCCGGAGTTGCTGGCCTCCTGACCTCTTTCGGCACGGGTCGCCGGAACGGATGACGAGGCTTCCATCCGGGCAAGTTCAGCAGAAAGCCCGTCGGAAGCTTCGCTGTGGCGGCTGTTGGCGTCGGATTCGGAAAGATAATCTTCGCTAGACATGCAGGTCTAAAGATACCAGAATCTACCTAAAAACAGGTTTCCCCAGATCTAGCCCCACGCGAAGATCTACGAACAAGAGAAAAACCAAGAGAAAAAGGGAAGGTAAATCCCCAAACGGCCAAAGAACAAGAAAGCAAAAAAGGAGAGAGCAAAGAGGCATTGGAGACTAACCTAAGGAGGCGGAAGACGTTGAGGATGACGATCGCTGGAGGTGCGGCGAACTCACAGTCGCCGACGAGGACTGGCGGAGAAGAGGAACGGAGGTCGCCGAGGAACTCCCGATGCAGCAACAGCGGAGGCGCTGCAGAGAGTCTCTGTGGGGCGAAGCTCGATGGAATGGCTGAGGAAGGTCGCCGGAGGAAGACGCTCTGGCAGCGAACGGCGGCGGCGAAAGCGCAATGGGCAAGGGGCTCTGAGCGCTAGAGAAGTTGCGAATGCGGAGAAAAAGAGAAGAAAGAACCGCTCCCCCTTATATAGGGAGAAGAAGTAGTGGGCTGGCAACCGCTGGGCCGCGGCGGTTTGGTTCTTGGGCCGCCACATGGCGCGAGGATACACGCGCGGAAAACAGAATGCCACAGGGAGGCCACACGGATCCGGTACGGCGGCAAGGATCCGGTGCGCCGCCATAAATGCTAGCACAGAAGCCGAAGGGAAGTGACCCCTGACACTGCTGCGTCAGAAACAGTGCGCATGTCACTGACAGGCACTGTACCCGAGAAATTCTCGACTTCGCCGAGGAGAGTTTAATGACAAAGATACCGGAAATGCTCGGTACGGAAAGACATAAGTTCGGCAAAAATGTCGGAAGGTTTGAACTGGTTATCGGAAGGATTAAACCGGTACCTTGAGAAATGGGAACCTGGCATGGTCCGTTGGATAGAATCCACCGGACTATACCAGCTTCGGGGACTAATGTTGGGGGGATGACCCCCGATATGCCAAAGGCATGCCAAACCGGATGATTTGAGCCATCAAGATACCGGTTTAAAGGTTATTCCGGATTGAGAAACTAGGCTTTTGGCTAAGGAAATCTATACCGGTATCCCTGGAGGGGTATACCGGAATGAGCTAAGAAGGTACCGGATTACCGGTACCCGCTACACTGTAGCACGTCGGCAAGACTGGTCAAAGATTCTCTCAAGAGCTAGAGGACAAGGATGAGCGAAGCACTTCAACTTTAATCGAAGCTCTGGAGATAAAGCAAATGATGACGTAAAAGGTACCGGAGGACGTCAGCCTCCCTGATTAAAGAGATATCGGTGACGCCGGTAGCTAAAGAAGCTTTGTAAAGTAGTTTGTCTAGTCAAAGATGCCATTAGGCTTTCTTCCCCTGTAAGCCACCCTCTCCCCTATATAAGGAGAGGGGGTACACCCATACGCGGGTACGTCCTATGCTGTATCCAGAAACCTGTAACCTCTTATGATCAATGAATAGAAAGATCTGAGGAGGAAATAGCTCTTGTGTTCTTCTTCTTCTACCTCTGATCAAGGCCGAGTTCTTAGGAGATCCATCCGGAATCCATCCCATCCTTACCAAAACCCTCACCCGAATCCTCTAGCGCACATTCGGCCCCAACTTAAGCCATCCCATGGCATCTGTCTGTTCACCACGACGACATCGGAAGAGGTGACGAGCAGAAAGCGCCACCGTGAGGACGATGAGGCGGGGCCATCAAAGAAGAAGTAGTTTTAAAATTTTATATGTAATTTGTTTATGCTTTTTCAAAGTTTTTTTTATGTAATTTGTTTATGTTGCACCGCTCTGAATATTAGTACAGTAATATTAGTACAGAGTTTTCTTCTATCTATTAAAATAAAAATACAGTAGGTTTTAAAATTTTAGGGGCGCGTTTGGGGGACGTGGCTGGGGAGCGACATCCCCCAAGCGCGACACGAAGGAAACACGTCCCCTACACGATAAATCCGATGCTCTTTAAGAACCGCTTTGGAGAACGCGGTTGAAGATACTCTGAAGATGCACGCCGGCGAGAGCATGAAGAGATCTAACCATGCAAGGACATATGATTACGCCTGAGCAGAAGGAAGTATACTACTCCAACCAACTGGACCAAGTCCCAAGGAAAAAGACACTTCACGCTGGTGATGAACAAGACACACCTATCATGTGAAATTCATGGACTCACCTCGGTAGTTCGACAACTTCGGAACTCGCAAGTCATCAGGCTGTAATTTTTTTTTTTTTGGGGGGGGGGGGGGGAACAAGTTACGTCAGCGTACATTCACCTATTTGCATCGTGCTCTGATTTCATCAAGAATCATCAGTTGCAGATCGGAACAACCTTTGACTACACTGCCATCGAATACGTACATTGCCATATCGATACCACACTGTTGCATGAGGTATCTGACTCTTCAGTTCGCCGACAATCAGATGCAATATTTCCAACTAATTACTACTTGCAAAATTTATTTAGCCAAATAATTTTGGCTCGTGCTATTATTTTCTTGTGAATTTGCGTACTACAATATAACTGTAGATTGAAACAAAGCTTCGACTACTTCACCATCGCGTACTCATTGCACTCGGGGGCTCGCCTGTCACGGACACGATATACTCGGGTGCTCACCCGTCGCGGATCCACCACATCGACTGCGTCCTCTTCATCTGCCACACGTCGGCCAGGCGCCGCGCGGCTACATCAACTATTTCTGGCTGCGCAACTATTTTGACTGTGTCTGCCAAATCAACTATTTCTGGCCGCGCAACTATTTCAATCGCGCCCGTTACATAGACTATTTCTGGCTCCGCAACTACTTCGATTGCGTCCACCACATCGCCCATCTTCTGGCCGCGCACCTACTTCAACTGCGTCCGCCAGCGACCTGCTTCCACATTGGCCTCACCGCAGCCGAGCTTAGTCTTCCTCATCCAAGAGTCAATTATTATTTACCTTCGCCACACCCGATACTCGGGGCTGCGCCATACATCATATCACCCGATATTCGGGGCTGCGCTATTATATCATATCACCCGATATTTGGGTATGCGCCATTACATCGTTGCTGGAAAGATCTTCGGCTACCGCGTCTACTCTCATTGGGAGTGCTGGTCTTCGAAAATATACCCGATCAGTCGTGTATTCTATCAAGATGACGGGGTGTATATATCAATATATACCTTCGATTTCGAGCACTGCTTGGCAAGCACTGCACTAATCCAATCGGGAAAAGCGACAAGCCGGCCAGGTGTTATCTCACGTGGATCAACAAGGCACCTTCGTCTTCATCGTAGATGCCAAGAACTTCAAGAGCTCAACCACGGACTACTTTACAGGTCATGTAATACTAACCCGATGCACTTCCGGGTCAGTGAAATCATTTTCTATGGCTATCAGTAAAATTATCTTATATGGTTATACAATACTACCCGATGCATCTCCGGGTCAATAGATTCATTTATATGGTTATTATTGCTTTCATCTCATATAATATCAACCCAATGCACTTTCGGGTCACTGGTTTCATCATCTGTGGTTATCAATGGATCTATCTTCTATGTCTATATAAATATTGACTCGATGCACTTCCGGGTCAGTGTATTCATCATCCGTGATATCCAATGAATATCATCTTATATAATACTGACACAATGCACTTCCGGGAGCGTTTACCGCACACAAACAGAAGACCCGAGTCGAACACCTCCTCGGACGAAGATAACCTTAAAGCCTTAAATCCGAGTATTGCGTCTACTCCCATCAGGAGCGCTGGAATTACTCGAGGGCTCCTGGAAGTTCTTCGAATATTGCGACTACTACTCCCATCGGGAGAGCTGGAATTCAAGAAAACTCGCATACACAATAAAATTGACATGAAGAATCCTTATAGTGTCAATGCAGTATGCATACCCTAAAATACTCAGGGATGCAGTAGATAACTTTTTTCCAATGATTTCATCAAAGCCTCATAGAATATTCGAGTGTTGCAATGGGTGACATCGTGCTTACGTACCTGAGCTACGAAGCCTATCGCGCACATGGTTCCCTCGTTGAATCGGGGGATGTTGCCGACATAATTCAAAAATAAATACGGCTCAGTAAGATTCAATGTGTCCGCCGAGCTCGCAACATGACTTGATCACTCAGAATTTGTCGCCGGTGTCATACAAACAAAACCACGGATCCATGAGTCCGTCGGGCCTGCAGTGTAGGATAACATTGCATAGAAAACAAAAATTTTCCTACCGCGAACACGCAATCCAAGCCAAGATGCAATCTAGAAGACGGTAGCAACGAGGGGATTATCGAGTCTCACCCTTGAAGAGATTCCAAAGCCTACAAGATGAGGCTCTTGTTGCTGCGGTAGACGTTCACTTGCCGCTTGCAAAAGCGCGTAAAAGATCTTGATCACGGCGCCACGAACGGGCAACACCTCCGTACTCGGTCACACGTTCGGTTGTTGATGAAGACGACGTCCACCTCCCCGTTCCAGCGGGCAGCGGAAGTAGTAGCTCCTCTTGAATCCGACAGCACGACGGCGTGGTGTCGGTGGTGGTGGAGAAATCCGGCGGAGCTTCGCTAAGCGTGCGGGATGTGGTGGAGGAGAGAGGGCCGCTAGGGTTTGGGAGAGGGGGCGCCGGCCACTAAGGGGTGCGGCCACCTTGTGGTCTTTGGGTGGCCGGCCCCCTCCCCTTGGCCCCTCATTATATAGGTGGAAGCCCCAAGTGTTGGACTACAAGTCTCCGAATAAGACCCGAACCAAAAACCTTCCATGTGATAGGGAAACCTACCCAAGGTGGGAATCCCACTTGGGTGGGATTCCCCCCTTCCATGTGGGGGAGTGGCCGGCCCCCTTAGGGGAGTCCACTTGGGACTCCTCCCCCTCTAGGGTTGGCCGGCCATGGAGGTGGAGTCCCTCCGGGACTCCACCTTCCCCGGTGGTTTCTTCCGGACTTTTCTAGAACCTTCTAGAACCTTCCATAGAACCTTCCGCATCATTTTAAATCACATAAAATGACATCCTATATATGAATCTTATTCTCCGGACCATTCCGGAACTCCTCGTGATGTCCGGGATCTCATCCGGGACTCCGAACAAATATTCGAACTCCATTCCATATTCAAGTTCTACCATTTCAACATCCAACTTTAAGTTTGTCACCCTACGGTTCGCGAACTATGCGGACATGGTTGAGTACTCACTCCGACCAATAACTAATAGCGGGATCTAGAGATCCATAATAGCTCCCACATATTCAACGATGACTTTAGTGATCGAATGAACCATTCACATACGATACCAATTCCCTTTGTCACGCGATATTTTACTTGTCCGAGGTTTGATCATCGGTATCACTCTATACCTTGTTCAACCTCGTCTTCTGACAAGTACTCTTTACTCATACCGTGGTATGTGGTCTCTTATGAACTTATTCATATGCTTGCAAGACATTAGACGACATTCCACCGAGAGGGCCCAGAGTATATCTATCCGTCATCGGGATGGACCAATCCCACTGTTGATCCATATGCCTCAACTTATTCTTTCCGGATACTTAATCCCACCTTTATAACCACCCATTTACGCAGTGGCGTTTGATGTAATCAAAGTACCTTTCCGGTATAAGTGATTTACATGATCTCATGGTCATAAGGACTAGGTAACTATGTATTGAAAGCTTATAGCAAATAACTTAATGACGTGATCTTATGCTACGCTTAATTGGGTGTGTCCATTACATCATTCATATAATGATATAACCTTGTTATTAATAACATCCAATGTTCATGATTATGAAACTAATCATCTATTAATCAACAAGCTAGTTAAGAGGCATACTAGGGACTCTTTGTTGTTTACATATCACACATGTATCAATGTTTCGGTTAATACAATTATAGCATGGTATATAAACATTTATCATAAACATAAAGATATATAATAACCACTTTTATTATTGCCTCTTGGGCATATCTCCAACAGTCTCCCACTTGCACTAGAGTCAATAATCTAGATTACATTGTAATGTACCTAACACCCATGGCATTCTGGTGTTGGTCATGATTTGCCCTAGGGAGAGCTTTAGTCAATGGATCTCGCTACATTCGGATCGGTGTGTACTTTGCAAATCTTTACTTCTCCATCTTCGATGTACTCGCGAATCGAGTGGTAACGCAGCTTGATATGCTTCAGCCTCTTGTGTGACCTTGGTTCTTGTGCATTGGTGATGGCACCCATGTTGTCACAATAGATGACTAATGGGTCCAATGCACTAGGAACCACACCGAGCTCTACAATGAACCTCTTCATCCATACCGCTTCTGATGAAGCCTCTGAAGCCGCTATGTACTCCGATTCTGTTGAGGATTTCGCCACCGTGCACTGCTTTGAGCTTGCCCAGCTTACTGCAGCACCATTCAATATAAACACGTACCCAGATTGTGACTTAGAGTCATCGGGATCGGTGTTCCAACTTGCATCGGTGTAACTTGTTACAACGAGCTCTTGGTCACCTCCATAACAAAGAAACATATCCTTAGTTCTTTTCAAGTACTTTAGGATATTCTTGACCGCTGTCCAGTGTTCCATTCCTGGATCACTATTATATCTGCTAGTCAAACTAACAGCATGTGCTATATCCGGTCTTGTACATAGCATGGCATACATGATAGAGCCTACTGCTGAGGCATAGGGGATCTGACTCATCCTTTTTCTTTCTTCTGCCGTAGCCGGACCTTGAGTCTTACTCAAGACCTTGCCTGGTAACATAGGTAAGAATCCTTTCTTACTTACGTCCATTCTAAACTTCTTTAGAATCTTGTCCAGGTATGTACTCTGTGATAGCCCTATTAGACGTCTTGATCTATCTCTATAAATATTGATGCCTAATATATACGATGCTTCACCAAGGTCTTTCATTAAAAAACTATTATTCAAATAACCCTTTACACTGCTTAATAGTTCTATATCATTCCCAATCAATAATATGTCATATACATATAATATCAGGAATGCTACAGAGCTCCCACTCACTTTCTTGTAAATACATGCCTCTCCATGACACTGTATAAACCCGAAGTCTTTGATCACCTTATTAAAACGTCGGTTCCAACTTCTTGATGCTTGCTTCAGTCCATAAATTGAACGCTGAAGTTTGCATACTTTGTTAGCATTTTTAGGATCGACAAAACCTTTGGGTTTTACCATATACAACTCTTCCTCAATGTCTCCATTAAGGAACGCCGTTTTGACATCCATCTGCCAAATCTCATAATCGAAAAATGCAGCTATTGCTAACAAAATCCTCACAGATTTTAGCTTCGCTACAGGTGAGAAAGTTTCATCGTAGTCAACACCTTGAATTTGTCGGAAACCCTTTGCGACAAGTCGAGCTTTATAGACAGTAATATTACCATCAGCATCTGTTTTTCTCTTGAAGATCCATTTATTCTCGACAGCCTTGCGGCTATCAGGTAAGTCTACCAAAGTCCATACTTTGTTATCATACATGGATGCCATTTCGGATTTCATGGCTTCTTGCCATTTGTTGGAATCTGGGCTCATCATTGCTTCTTCATACGTCGCAGGGTCTTCATCATTGTTGTCCACAATCATGACATTTAGACAAGGATCATACCAATCAGGAGTGGCACGTTCCCTTGTCGATCTGCGAGGTTCAGTAGCTATCTCATTTGAAGTTTCATGATCATTATCATTAGCTTCCTCTCGTTGCCGGTGTAGGCGGCACGGAACAACTTCCGATACTTGCGCTACTCGATCAACAAGTGAAGATTCATGAATCTCATCGAGTTCTACTTTTCTTCCAGTCACTTCTTTAGTGAGAAATTCTTTCTCAAGAAAGGTTCCGTTCTTAGCAACAAAGATCTTGCCTTCGGATCTGTGATAGAAAGTGTACCCTATAGTTTCCTTAGGGTATCCTATGAAGACGCATTTCCCCGCTTTGGGTTCTAGCTTGTCCGGTTGTAATTTCTTTACATACGCTTCACAGCCCCAAACTTTTAGGAACGACAGCTTAGGTTTCTTATTAAACCATAATTCATACGGTGTCGTTTCAACGGATTTTGATGGTGCTCTATTTAAAGTGAATGCGGCTGTCTGTAATGCATAACTCCAAAATGATAAAGGTAAATCAGTAAGAGACATCATAGAACGAACCATATCTAAGAGAGTTCGATTACGACGTTCGGACACACCGTTTCGTTGAGGTGTTGCCGGCGGTGTCAATTGTGAAAGTATTCCGCATTTCTTTAAATGCATGCCAAACTCATAACTCAGATATTCACCTCCACGATCTGATCGTAGAAATTTAATCTTCTTGTTACGTTGATTTTCGACTTCACTTTGGAATTTCTTGAACTTCTCGAAAGTTTCGGATTTATGTTTCATGAAATAGATATACCCATATCTACTCAGATCATCTGTGAAGGTTAGAACATAACGATAACCACCGCGCGAGGCTACACTCATAGGTCCGCATACATCGGTATGTATGATTTCCAATAAGTCTGTAGCTCGCTCCATAATACCAGAGAATGGAGTCTTAGTCATTTTTCCCATCAGACATGCTTCGCATCTATCAAGTGACTCAAAGTCAAGTGATTCAAGTAATCCATCGGTATGGAGTTTCTTCATGCGTTTCACTCCAATATTGTAACACCCCAAATTTCAAAACAAAGAGAAAATGAATTTCCTTTTTCCAAAAATGTGAACCAACAAAAACTTTTCTTACATAGAGTGCTATGTTTAGTGCTCATACCTTTTACTTGTGTTTTTGCCATGATGAGTGTAGTTATGCTTATGTGATAAACCCTAAAAACTTTAAAGTGATCAAGTGAAGATCACAAACCCAATAAAATAGAGGAGAAAGAAATCAAATAAGAAAAACCCTAAACCCTAACCTTCTAAAAATCCTTTGGATCTATTTTTGAGCAAACCCAAAATAGAAGAAAAAGACATATGTGGGCATGTGGCCCTAATGAGTAAAATTTTAAACTCTACCTTTCTTACTTTGATAAATGGTGGTGAACCATTGCAAAACTTACTAAACCCTAAACCTCATCCCTCTTGTCATCAATCTTTGAAAAATAAAATAAAAAGAAAAGATCTTATTTAAGAAAAAGGCATATGCAAGCCTATGGCTACTTTTTAGAAATGATGAGCTTTGCTTTGTCTACTTTGAATAGATGAATTGAAATACCTCCACACACTTAACAAAGCACCTACCAACCCTTTTCAAGTAAGAAACAAAAGAAAATCCAACATATGCATAGAGGCATATGTGGCACTTAGCCAAATTATCCAATCCTGACCTAGCCACTTCTATTGCCTCAAAATGATTTGAACCTTTCATCCAACTCAATCTAGCACCAAATAAACCTCACCCTTGTCAAAGTGAAGCAAAGAAAAATAAAATAAATAAAAATTAGAAAGTCACAAAACCCTCACATAAGGCTTATGCCATTTTTATAAATTTTGACCCTAGACCTATTTGATCTTCACCATTAGTTGAATAATGTTATTAAACATTTATTACAACTTTTGGAAGCAAAGGAATCACATTTCAAATGAATTTCAAACACCAATCTAGCTCACATATGATATTGGTAAAAACTGAAATTTATAGCATGATCACTACTTTGAGCCATGGCCATTCAATTTTCTCAAACCAAATCTTGCTAACTCTTTGCACCATTTCAAAGTCAATATCAAGGTGAACAACTTTGGTGAAGATCACCATGCCAAAATCATTCTTGATCAAGAGCTATGCTCATCCAAAGTTGCAACATTGCAACAAGTGGAACAATCTCACACTTGTCAATTTCTTGAATTTTTGAATTCTACTTTTTCCACCACCACCTCAAATCACCTCTGGTCATTTACAACTATTATCAACACTCACTTTTCAAACACTTTCACCATTTGAATTTTTTCAAATTTGGCTATATTTGTAATTTCCAAATTATGGCACTATTTGCCACTATTGCAAATAGTGTTCTATGCCACCTAAACTACTCTAATCTAAACCAAAGCTATTCTACCTTGTCCCCTGGACCCCTCTAACCCTAAGTGCTGCATAGAAACCCTAGGGAGAGAGAGAGAACAAGCAAAGACATGGCCATGCCGGCCATGTTCTTCTCCCTCTCCTCTCCTTCACTCACCACCCTGGCCACCTCGCCATAGCTCGCCACCTCTCTCTCCTACACCACCTAGCACCGGCCAAATCGACAGGAACGCGGTGACCACGCCGCACCACGTGCGCCCAAAACCCCACAGCATGCCGCTCGTGTCGCACGAGTGCACGCGCGGGCACGTTACGGACACGCGCGGTGCCGCCGCTCACACACACGCCCTGGACCCCCTGCGAGCACCTTGAGCCTCGCCGTGACACCGCGACGCCGTTGGACACGCCCTCGACCACGACCCGCACCCGCCGTCGCCGGAGAAGCCAACCCTGCCCCGCCGCGGGCGCGACAGACGTGGAAGCGAGGCGACCAAACCAGCCGCCTCCTACCCTACCTGTCGCTATCCAGAGGACCACCGTGACGCCAGGAACACCACCACGCCCTCGCCTAGCTCGACCAGCCGCCGGAGACGCCGCGCGCATGTCGACTCCGTCTCTGCCCCGCAGCACCCTCCCTCACCTATAAAAAGAGACCTCTCCTTGTCGATCTGAGCACACCATCGCCTTCCCCTCTTCTCACTCGACCACCAGAACCACTCCACCGTCGACATTAGCCACTGACGCCGCCCAATTTCTACCTCACCGCCCGTGACCGCCGCCGAAGCTCGCCGTCGATTGGAGCCGCCCCAGGACGAGCCGCCGGTACCAGGAGAACCGCTGTCGTCCACATCTACCTCGCGCATATTGCCATCCCTTGCTGGAGCCGCCGTAAGCTCTCCCACCCCCTACTGCCGCCGCCGCATCGTCGGGTTCTCGTCGGAGACGACGATGAACCACGACCGTAGATCTGCGATCTAATCCTACGCACCACACGTCTCCATACCGTTTCGGGTTTTAAAAGAGGCTGACAGGCGGACCCCACCCTGTCAGGCAGCCCGCGCGGTACTGGACCGTAGCTGGGCTGGCCTTGGGCCGTTTTCAAATCTTTGAGCCCACCTAGCTTTCCCGCCGGCCTTTTAATTCAAATTCGATTCAAATAATTCCCAAACAATTTCCTCACAGCACAAACTTTGAAATTCAATAATTTCAAATTGGCTAAACCAAATTTAGTGAATTTTATGTTGTTAGAAAGCCACAGAAATTCTCTACAACATGCCACTGGCCCCATGGTCAGATTCTGTGTAGAATAATTATGATAAAAATAACAAGACAGGGACTTTTCCCTATTGAAATAATTCTTAAAAATCAACCAAAATAGTTATTAAGTTAATTCCAACTCTAATAGCTCACATTTGACTTACACTAATTGTTTCTGCAATAAAATGGTGTGGTCACCTTGCATGATCATGCCATAGCTAAATGAATGGATAATTTGACTAGTTTAACTAGTTGATATTATCCAAAACTATTAAAGTAAATTGTGTGAAGTCTTATACTTCACTTAAACTTGTCTCACATGCATTCATGGGATGTTTGTACCCCTGGTCCAAACTCTCTTATATGAATGGCTTGAGATTTAAATCATGTGTAGTAGTATTTAAATGGTATGAGGTGACCTACCTCATTTAAATCATTTTTCTCAAATATTGATGATGAATGGTTGACCTAGGTCAATACCCATTTCATGTATAATTGTTTGAGAAATTAAATCTTAAGAAGATTTCAATGAGAGGAATTTATTTCTCAAGAACCCTATGGAAACTATCATTTACATATAAAATACAAAGAAGTGAATTCCTTTTAAACCCCACAACCCATGCACTCTAGTTAATTTATTTGTGTGCATAGAGTAGTTTGTGTGATGTATGTGATGTATGGAATAGCCATTGAATTAGTGAGTAATTATACTCGTATTCAAATTTAGACGGTAGCACCGGAGAGTACGCCGAAGAAGAAGGATACTACCGAGGAGGAGGAGGAGGAACAGTTTGAGAACTACCAAGGCAAGCTAATATTCTTGCAAAGTGCAAAGCCCCTTGGGGCAAGGCACCATGACTCTTACCTTTCTTACATAAGCCTATCCCAAGTTTTTACTTTACAAGCTTTTACTCGTTTTCTCAATGAGTTACTTTTATAGTTAACTTTGGTCAAAGTACAAGTTGGTTACTAGAGTAGTGGAGTAGTTTCCCTCAAGCAAAGCAAGATAGCACCCCTCATGGATTAGAGCTAGTGCTAATGAATTAAAACTTGACTACTCTAGATGGGAACAATGTGAATTTGAAATGAATTTGAAACCTTGGAATGATGATACATTCCATTGAATGATTTTTGAAGGTGAAGATGAACAAGAGAAGATGGTGATTTTTGATAAAACAATGATGTTGGTTTGAATGCGATACCTTTCCAATTATCAAGTACCCCCACAATACCTGATTATGGGTAGGGCTTAACTGGAAGTTTATGTGTCTTAGTATGGGTTCCCTCTAAACAAGCGTCATCGGGGTTATGCCGAAAGCTGCCTCTACCACAAAAGAAACGATATGATATGATACGAAATGAGGTGAATGTCCGGCCCAAGCCCCGTGCGGTTCCCGGGTTGACGAGTTGGTCTTCACTTGGGAGGCCAAGCTCATGGGGAGAGGTGCTCATACTAGGATTCGTAAGTGAAAGGTTATGGTTGATGATCCGCGTACTTGTGTTACGATGATTCGGGGAAATCCCGACGGATGAAATCAAATGTTGTGGCACAAGTGTGCAACCTCTGCAGAGTGTAAACCTATTCGAATAGCCGCGTCCACGGTTACGGACGGTTGGAAAGGCCATACAGTTTCCGATGTCATATTTTTGAAAATGATGTTGAAAGGTGTTGGTGAAATGATTTGTGGTGAATTGAATTGAAATCACCACAGGAATGGTGGGAATGACACTAATGTTCCCACTTGAGTTAGTTAGCACGTGAATAAGCTTTTTCTCAAACCTTGTGAACCAAAACTAGCTTTACGCAAATAAACTAGAGCTTAGCAAACCATACTAGAATGTCTAGCACTTACTTTAGTATTAGTTTGCGAGTACTTAAAGTACTCACGGCTTTGTCCCCGGCTATTCAAATGGCCGGAGTATGAAGAGGAACAAGGAGATGACCAGCAGGACGCCTACGACAACTAAGCGCCTTCCAACGTCAAGCGTTGGCACTGTGGACTAGAGAGTCCTTGTATCTTACGCTTCCGCTATGTTGAACTATGAACTTGTGTTTGTTCGTTGATCAATAGATCAACTATTCGTGTAATATGGATCATGTGATTCCAAGTTTGTAAGACTTATGGTATGTAATGAATGGTGATTGTGATACTTAACTATTATGCCTCGCAACAACAATATTCCTGGGATTGCGATGTATGACATAATAGGCATCCGGACTTAAAAATCCGGGTGTTGACAAGTTGGTATCAGAGCCATTGTTTGACCTTAGAAGACCTTAGTTAGAATGGGCGTTCTGAAAAATTTAATTTTTAAATCAAATGAAAGAAAATATTTGTGAAAAACTTACTACACTCTTGTCTTGAGATTTTGCAAAAATTTGATGAATCATGTTCTATCTTATTTGAATCAACTTAAAATTTTGCCACACTTTGCACTCTCTAACTTACTCATCCAATTCTCTTTCGGATGGCGTTGCCCCACAACACCAAGTTTTACCGGTTGGGGAATGGTGGCAACATGCGCTTCGAGCGAGGACTTAGACGCCTTGTCTGAGTATCTCGGACGCCCGCACCCGGAGTTCCTTGGAACTCAAATGGACCACCAGCCCGGAAGGAAACTGCAGTGGGTTATCACTGCGGATCTCAGAGGCAAGAAGGAGTCTCCTATTTCTATGAGGATCCAGTTCTCTGTCATGGAAAGCAACCGGCTAGATGGACTAGCTAGAGCCATGCAGGAAGCACTTGCCCGTCCGTGTGGGCAGCATGTGACTGCGCTTTATGGGACTCGCTTTGCTCATTTTGCAAGGCATGACTCCATTGGAGGACCCAGGGCACTGTCACCCCACCCGGAGCTGAAATATCACGTGGAGCACCTGGATATTATGCTACACGACACCCAGAAGGAGCTGGACAACTATCGCATCTACGCCAACCAGATTCGCGCCCACCTAGCGCGGAAGACTGATACCGGCAGGACCCTTGCCTACGAGCGCAAGATACTTCGCCAGCAGCGTGTCAAAAAGGACGCTATCATTGCGCACCTCCGCACAAAGATAGTCTCCTTGGAGGCCACTGTCAGGGCCCAAGAGGATCAGCTGAATGAGATGGAAGAGGAAGATGAAGACCCTCAGGGAGAAGAAGCCTTCATGAGTGATGGCGAGGACTTTGAGGACACGGATCTGGAAGACTACGAGTTTCTGGAAGCCGGGGAAGATAACCACACCCCGATAGAGGTGGATAGTGAGCAGTAGTTTCACTTGAACACATGTGTAGGTGTGAGTTTGTATCAAGATCCCCTTGTATCATAGAGCGATGAATGGTTCTTAAAACCAACGGTGTGTTAGCTTTGTAATGTGTGATGTTTGGTATGAATGAAAAAGTGTTGTTGGTTTTACCCCTTCAACACTACTCAAATTTTCAAGTTTTAAACTTTTGAAACTTCTTGAACTTTAACTCAAACAAACCATAGAAATTTCCCTCTTACCTTATCATCTACCTCCGATACTCAGATGGCCCCACCAACCCGCAACGCCACCCAAGACGCCATGCTGCAGATGCTAGAGATGATGATGGCCGACCGAGAAGCCGAGAGAGCAGAACGCCAGGCCAACATTGCTGCACTGCAGCTGATTGCTCAGAATAACAATGGCCATGGAAACCACGACCACCCTGGGTCAAAACTGAAGAACTTTCAAAACACCAACCCACCTTTTTTCAGCAAGACCGAAGAGCCCCTCGATGCTGATGACTGGCTCCAGACAATGGAGAACAACCTCGAAGTTGCGCAAGTTGAAGCCACAGAGAAAGTACTGTTCGCCACCCACTATCTGTCAGGACCTGCACGTGCCTGGTGGACCAGCGCCCGCGCAATGAATGCTGGACAGATGATGACCTGGGAAGACTTCAAGCTGAAGTTTAGCAAGTATCATGTGCCCCAAGGACTGATCAAGATGATGAGAGACGAGTTCCGCGAACTCAAGCAAGGCAGAATGTCTGTGGTAGAATACCGCGACAGATTCCTTACTCTGTCAAGGTACGCCCCGGACGAAACCGACACCAATGAGAAGAGGAAGGAAAGATTTCTGAACGGACTCCACGACGAGATGCAGACTGTACTGGTCAACATTCCCTTTGCTGACTTAGAATCCCTGGTGGACTCCGCCATCCAGATGGAAGGGAAGCTTCACCAAGCCAACGAGAACCGCAAACGACGGATGATGAACCAGCATGGGTCCAGCAATACCCAGAAGTACCGCAACAACTCATCTGGAGGATATACTCCAAAATACAGCAAGCCCCCTGCTCAGAATTACCGCACAAACTACACCAACAACCACGGAGGACCCCCGAAGCCCGGAGGCAACAACAACGACAGTCACACCGGCAACAACAACCCCAACAGCAACCACACTAACGGGAACAACAACAACAACAACAACACTGGCCCAAAGACTGGAAGCAACACTGTGCCCCTCAACCCCAAGGACAAGTCAACCATCACTTGTTATGAGTGTGGAGTGGTTGGGCATTACTCCAATGAGTGCCCCAAGAGACTCGCCAAGATTGCCGGCAACACCGCCGCACCTGCTCAGAACCAACGCCGCTTTGCCGCAAGAAAGAACCAGAACAACAACGGCCGCTACTACCACATGACTACCACTGAAGCCCAAGAAGCACCTCAGGCTATGCCAAGTATGTCTTCCTGTTAAATCATATCACCCAATCTCTCTTAGGAACCTAACTTTTCTTAAAATCTCGGGACGAGATTTGTTTAAGGGGAAGGGTTTGTAACACCCCAAATTTCAAAACAAAGAGAAAATGAATTTCCTTTTTCCAAAAATGTGAACCAACAAAAACTTTTCTTACATAGAGTGCTATGTTTAGTGCTCATACCTTTTACTTGTGTTTTTGCCATGATGAGTGTAGTTATGCTTATGTGATAAACCCTAAAAACTTTAAAGTGATCAAGTGAAGATCACAAACCCAATAAAATAGAGGAGAAATAAATCAAATAAGAAAAACCCTAAACCCTAACCTTCTAAAAATCCTTTGGATCTATTTTGAGCAAACCCAAAATAGAAGAAAAAGACATATGTGGGCATGTGGCCCTAATGAGTAAAATTTTAAACTCTACCTTTCTTACTTTGATAAATGGTGGTGAACCATTGCAAAACTTACTAAACCCTAAACCTCATCCCTCTTGTCATCAATCTTTGAAAAATAAAATAAAAAGAAAAGATCTTATTTAAGAAAAAGGCATATGCAAGCCTATGGCTACTTTTTAGAAATGATGAGCTTTGCTTTGTCTACTTTGAATAGATGAATTGAAATACCTCCACACACTTAACAAAGCACCTACCAACCCTTTTCAAGTAAGAAACAAAAGAAAATCCAACATATGCATAGAGGCATATGTGGCACTTAGCCAAATTATCCAATCCTGACCTAGCCACTTCTATTGCCTCAAAATGATTTGAACCTTTCATCCAACTCAATCTAGCACCAAATAAACCTCACCCTTGTCAAAGTGAAGCAAAGAAAAATAAAATAAATAAAAATTAGAAAGTCACAAAACCCTCACATAAGGCTTATGCCATTTTTATAAATTTTGACCCTAGACCTATTTGATCTTCACCATTAGTTGAATAATGTTATTAAACATTTATTACAACTTTTGGAAGCAAAGGAATCACATTTCAAATGAATTTCAAACACCAATCTAGCTCACATATGATATTGGTAAAAACTGAAATTTATAGCATGATCACTACTTTGAGCCATGGCCATTCAATTTTCTCAAACCAAATCTTGCTAACTCTTTGCACCATTTCAAAGTCAATATCAAGGTGAACAACTTTGGTGAAGATCACCATGCCAAAATCATTCTTGATCAAGAGCTATGCTCATCCAAAGTTGCAACATTGCAACAAGTGGAACAATCTCACACTTGTCAATTTCTTGAATTTTTGAATTCTACTTTTTCCACCACCACCTCAAATCACCTCTGGTCATTTACAACTATTATCAACACTCACTTTTCAAACACTTTCACCATTTGAATTTTTTCAAATTTGGCTATATTTGTAATTTCCAAATTATGGCACTATTTGCCACTATTGCAAATAGTGTTCTATGCCACCTAAACTACTCTAATCTAAACCAAAGCTATTCTACCTTGTCCCCTGGCCCCCTCTAACCCTAAGTGCTGCATAGAAACCCTAGGGAGAGAGAGAGAACAAGCAAAGACATGGCCATGCCGGCCATGTTCTTCTCCCTCTCCTCTCCTTCACTCACCACCCTGGCCACCTCGCCATAGCTCGCCACCTCTCTCTCCTACACCACCTAGCACCGGCCAAATCGACAGGAACGCGGTGACCACGCCGCACCACGTGCGCCCAAAACCCCACAGCATGCCGCTCGTGTCGCACGAGTGCACGCGCGGGCACGTTCTGGACACGCGCAGTGCCGCCGCTACACACACGCCCTGGACCCCCTGCGAGCACCTTGAGCCTCGCCGTGACACCGCGACGCCGTTGGACACGCCCTCGACCACGACCCGCACCCGCCGTCGCCGGAGAAGCCAACCCTGCCCCGCCGCGGGCGCGACAGACGTGGAAGCGAGGCGACCAAACCAGCCGCCTCCTACCCTACCTGTCGCTATCCAGAGGACCACCGTGACGCCAGGATCACCACCACGCCCTCGCCTAGCTCGACCAGCCGCCGGAGACACCGCGCGCATGTCGACTCCGTCTCTGCCCCGCAGCACCCTCCCTCGCCTATAAAAAGAGACCTCTCCTTGTCGATCTGAGCACACCATCGCCTTCCCCTCTTCTCACTCGACCACCAGAACCACTCCACCGTCGACATTAGCCACTGACGCCGCCCAATTTCTACCTCACGCCCGTGACCGCCGCCGAAGCTCGCCGTCGATTGGAGCCGCCCCAGGACGAGCCGCCGGTACCAGGAGAACCGCCGTCGTCCACATCTACCTCGCGCATATTGCCATCCCTTGCTGGAGCCGCCGTAAGCTCTCCCACCCCCTACTGCCGCCGCCGCATCGTCGGGTTCTCGTCGGAGACGACGATGAACCACGGCCGTAGATCTGCGATCTAATCCTACGCACCACACGTCTCCCGGACCGTTTCGGGTTTTAAAAGAGGCTGACAGGCGGACCCCACCCTGTCAGGCAGCCCGCGCGGTACTGGACCGTAGCTGGGCTGGCCTTGGGCCGTTTTCAAATCTTTGAGCCCACCTAGCTTTCCCGCCGGCCTTTTAATTCAAATTCGATTCAAATAATTCCCAAACAATTTCCTCACAGAGCACAAACTTTGAAATTCAATAATTTCAAATTGGCTAAACCAAATTTAGTGAATTTTATGTTGTTAGAAAGCCACAGAAATTCTCTACAACATGCCACTGGCCCCATGGTCAGATTCTGTGTAGAATAATTATGATAAAAATAACAAGACAGGGACTTTTCCCTATTGAAATAATTCTTAAAAATCAACCAAAATAGTTATTAAGTTAATTCCAACTCTAATAGCTCACATTTGACTTACACTAATTGTTTCTGCAATAAAATGGTGTGGTCACCTTGCATGATCATGCCATAGCTAAATGAATGGATAATTTGACTAGTTTAACTAGTTGATATTATCCAAAACTATTAAAGTAAATTGTGTGAAGTCTTATACTTCACTTAAACTTGTCTCACATGCATTCATGGGATGTTTGTACCCCTGGTCCAAACTCTCTTATATGAATGGCTTGAGATTTAAATCATGTGTAGTAGTATTTAAATGGTATGAGGTGACCTACCTCATTTAAATCATTTTTCTCAAATATTGATGATGAATGGTTGACCTAGGTCAATACCCATTTCATGTATAATTGTTTGAGAAATTAAATCTTAAGAAGATTTCAATGAGAGGAATTTATTTCTCAAGAACCCTATGGAAACTATCATTTACATATAAAATACAAAGAAGTGAATTCCTTTTAAACCCCACAACCCATGCACTCTAGTTAATTTATTTGTGTGCATAGAGTAGTTTGTGTGATGTATGTGATGTATGGAATAGCCATTGAATTAGTGAGTAATTATACTCGTATTCAAATTTAGACGGTAGCACCGGAGAGTACGCCGAAGAAGAAGGATACTACCAGGAGGAGGAGGAGGAACAGTTTGAGAACTACCAAGGCAAGCTAATATTCTTGCAAAGTGCAAAGCCCCTTGGGGCAAGGCACCATGACTCTTACCTTTCTTACATAAGCCTATCCCAAGTTTTTACTTTACAAGCTTTTACTCGTTTTCTCAATGAGTTACTTTTATAGTTAACTTTGGTCAAAGTACAAGTTGGTTACTAGAGTAGTGGAGTAGTTTCCCTCAAGCAAAGCAAGATAGCACCCCTCATGGATTAGAGCTAGTGCTAATGAATTAAAACTTGACTACTCTAGATGGGAACAATGTGAATTTGAAATGAATTTGAAACCTTGGAATGATGATACATTCCATTGAATGATTTTTGAAGGTGAAGATGAACAAGAGAAGATGGTGATTTTTGATAAAACAATGATGTTGGTTTGAATGCGATACCTTTCCAATTATCAAGTACCCCCACAATACCCGATTATGGGTAGGGCTTAACTGGAAGTTTATGTGTCTTAGTATGGGTTCCCTCTAAACAAGCGTCATCGGGGTTATGCCGAAAGCTGCCTCTACCACAAAAGAAACGATATGATATGATACGAAATGAGGTGAATGTCCGGCCCAAGCCCTGTGCAGTTCCCAGGTTGACAGTTGGTCTTCACTGGGAGGCCAAGCTCATGGGGAGAGGTGCTCATACTAGGATTCGTAAGTGAAAGGTTATGGTTGATGATCCGCGTATCGTGTTACGATGATTCGGGAAATCCCGACGGATGAAATCAAATGTTGTGGCACAAGTGTGCAACCTCTGCGAGTGTAAACCTATTCGAATAGCCGCGTCCACGGTTACGGACGGTTGGAAAGGCCATACAGTTTCCGATGTCATATTTTTGAAAATGATGTTGAAAGGTGTTGGTGAAATGATTTGTGGTGAATTGAATTGAAATCACCACAGGAATGGTGGGAATGACACTAATGTTCCCACTTGAGTTAGTTAGCACGTGAATAAGCTTTTTCTCAAACCTTGTGAACCAAAACTAGCTTTACGCAAATAAACTAGAGCTTAGCAAACCATACTAGAATGTCTAGCACTTACTTTAGTATTAGTTTGCGAGTACTTAAAGTACTCACGGCTTTGTCCCTGGCTATTCAAATGGCCAGAGTATGAAGAGGAACAAGGAGATGACCAGCAGGACGCCTACGACAACTAAGCGCCTTCCAACGTCAAGCGTTGGCATGTGGACTAGAGAGTCCTTGTATCTTACGCTTCCGCTATGTTGAACTATGAACTTGTGTTTGTTCGTTGATCAATAGATCAACTATTCGTGTAATATGGATCATGTGATTCCAAGTTTGTAAGACTTATGGTATGTAATGAATGGTGACTGTGATACTTAACTATTATGCCTCGCAACAACAATATTCCTGGGATTGCGATGTATGACATAATAGGCATCCGGACTTAAAAATCCGGGTGTTGACAAATATGACCAAGACGACAGTGCCACATATAAGTAGAATTATCATTCAATTTAATTCGCTTAGCATCAATGTTATGTATATGTGTATCACTACTATCGAGATCTAACATAAATAAGCCATTCTTTTCAGGTGCTCGACCATAAAAGATATTATTCATAAAATAGAACAACCATTATTCTCAGACTTGAATGAATAACCGTCTTGCATTAAACAAGATCCAGATATAATGTTCATGCTCAACGCGGGTACAAAATAACAATTATTGAGGCTTAAAACTAATCCCGAAGGTAGATGTAGAGGAAGTGTGCCGACAGCGATCACATCGACTTTGGATCCATTTCCAACGCGCATCTTCTCATCCTTTAGTAGTCTTCGTTTATTCTTTAGTTCCTGTTTCGAGTTACAAATATGAGCAACCGAACCAGTATCGAATACCCAGGTACTAGTGCGAGAACCAGTAAGATAAACATCTATAACATGTATATCAGATATACCTTCTTTCTTCTTCTTCTTCTTGACAAGGCCGCTCTTCAGATCCGCCAAATACTTGGAGCAATTACGCTTCCAGTGTCCCTTCTCCTTGCAGTAATAGCACTCAGCATCAGGCTTAGGGCCGGTCTTAGGTTTCACGGGAGGCGTGGCAGCTTTCTTGCCACCCTTCTTGAATTTTCCCTTAGACTTGCCTCGTTTCTTGAAACCGGTGGTCTTGTTGACCATCAACACTTGGTGCTCTTTCTTGATCTCAATCTCAGCAGATTTCAGCATGGAGAAGAGTTCGGGTAACTCTTTGTTCATGTTCCGCATATTGTAGTTCATCAAAAAGTTCTTGTAACTAGGTGGCGGTGATTGAAGGACACGATTAATCCCCGTCTATTAGGAATCACTATTCCCAAGTCATAGAGTTTCTTCGCATGCCCGGTCATAGCGAGCATGTGCTCACTAACGGAGTTGCCTTCTTCCATCATGCAACTGAAGAAGTGTTTCGATGCTTCATAGCATTCCACGGCCGCATGAGTTTCAAAGATAGTTTTCAACTCATTGACTAACTCATGTGGATCGTGGTGCTCAAAACGTTTTTGAAGATCGGCTTCCAGACTGCACAGGATGGCACACCGAACTTGAGAGTACCGAGTTTTCCGAGTCGCGTAAACATTCTTTACTTCATCGGTTTCGGTTTCGCAGGGAGGGTCACCTAGCGGTGCATCAAGCACATATTGCAGATTTCCGCCATTGAGGAAGATCCTCACATGACGGAACCAGTCGGTGAAGTTGCTACCGTTGCTCTTAAGCTTTTCTTTCTCTAGGAACTCGTTAAAATTGATTGAGGACGCCATATCTACAACATATATTTGCAATAGTTTAGACTAAGTTTATGACAAATTGAGTTCAAATTTTAATTCATCATAATTAAAAATCTAGGTGAACTCCCACTCAAAACAATATCCCTCGCATTGTCTTAGTGATCACACGAACCAAATCCACTACACCTAAGTCCGATCATCACGAGACAAGGTGTAATTTCAATAGCGAACACTCAAAGTGTTCATCATATCAATCATATGATTCATGCTCTACCTTTCGGTATCACGTGTTCCGAGACCATGTCTGTACATGCTAGGCTCGTCAAGGCCACCTTAGTATCCACATGTGCAAAACTGGCTTGCACCCGTTGTATGCACTTGTTGATTCTATCACACCCGATCATCACGAGATGCTTCGAAACAACAAGTCTTGGCAACGGTGCTACTAAGGACGAACACTTTATTATCTTGATATTTTAGTGAGAGGGATCATCTAATAATGCTACCGTCGCGATCTAAGCAAAATAAGATGCATAAAGGATTAACATCACATGCAGTTCATATGTGATATGATATGGCCCTTTTGTCTTTGCGCCTTTGATCTTCATCTCCAAAGCACGGACATGATCTCCATCATCAACGGGCATGATCTCCATCATCGTCGGCGAAGCACCAAGGTCAATGGCGCTGTCTTCATGATTGTCCTCCATGTAGCAACTATTACAACTTCTTTGAAATACTACTCAACATGAAATTTAAAGACAACCATAAGGCTCCTGCCGGTTGCCACAATACAATAATGATCATCTCATACATAGTCATCATCACATTATGGCCATATCACATCACCAAACCCTGCAAAAACAAGTTAGACGTCTCTAATTTGGTTTGCATATTTTACGTGGTTTAGGGTTTTCGAGAGAGATCTAATCTACCTACGAACATGAACCACAACGGTGATACTAGTGTTGTCAATAGAAGAGTAAATTGAATCTTCACTATAGTAGGAGAGACAGACACCCGCAAAGCCACTTATTTAATACAAGTTGCATGTCGAGCGTGGAGCAAATCTCATGAACGCGGTCATGTAAAGTTAGCCCGAGCCGCTTCATCCCACTATGCCACAAAGATGCAAAGTACTCAAACTAAAGATAACAAAAGCATCAACGCCCACAAAACCATTGTGTTCTACTCGTGCAACCATCTATGCATAGACACGGCTCTGATACCACTGTAGGATAACATTGCATAGAAAACAAAAATTTCCTACCGCGAACACGCAATCCAAGCCAAGATGCAATCTAGAAGACGGTAGCAACGAGGGGATTATCGAGTCTCACCCTTGAAGAGATTCCAAAGCCTACAAGATGAGGCTCTTGTTGCTGCGGTAGACGTTCACTTGCCGCTTGCAAAAGCGTGTAGAAGATCTTGATCACGGCGCCACGAACGGGCATCACCTCCGTACTCGATCACACGTTCGGTTGTTGATGAAGACGACGTCCACCTCCCCGTTCCAGCGGGAAGCAAAAGTAGTAGCTCCTCTTGAATCCGACAGCACGATGGCGTGGTGTCGGTGGTGGTGGAGAAATCCGGTGGAGCTTCGCTAAGCGTGCGGGATGTGGTGGAGGAGAGAGGGCCGCTAGGGTTTGGGAGAGGGGGGCGCCGGCCACTAAGGGGTGCGGCCACCTTGTGGTCTTTGGGTGGCCGGCCCCCTCCCCTTGGCCCCTCATTATATAGGTGGAAGCCCCAAGTGTTGGACTACAAGTCTCCGAATAAGACCCGAACCAAAAACCTTCCATGTGATAGGGAAACCTACCCAAGGTGGGAATCCCACTTGGGTGGGATTCCCCCCTTCCATGTGGGGGAGTGGCCGGCCCCCTTAGGGGAGTCCACTTGGGACTCCTCCCCCTCTAGGGTTGGCCGGCCATGGAGGTGGAGTCCCTCCGGGACTCCACCTTCCCTGGTGGTTTCTTCCGGACTTTTCTAGAACCTTCTAGAACCTTCCATAGAACCTTCCGCATCATTTTAAATCACATAAAATGACATCCTATATATGAATCTTATTCTCCGGACCATTCCGGAACTCCTCGTGATGTACGGGATCTCATCCGGGACTCCGAACAAATATTCGAACTCCATTCCATATTCAAGTTCTACCATTTCAACATCCAACTTTAAGTGTGTCACCCTACGGTTCGCGAACTATGCGGACATGGTTGAGTACTCACTCCGACCAATAACTAATAACGGGATCTAGAGATCCATAATAGCTCCCACATATTCAACGATGACTTTAGTGATCGAATGAACCATTCACATACGATACCAATTCCCTTTGTCACGCGATATTTTACTTGTCCGAGGATTGATCATCAGTATCACTCTATACCTTGTTCAACCTCGTCTTCTGACAAGTACTCTTTACTCGTACCGTGGTATGTGGTCTCTTATGAACTTATTCATATGCTTGCAAGACATTAGACGACATTCCACCGAGAGGGCCCGGAGTATATCTATCCGTCATCGGGATGGACAAATCCCTTCGTTGATCCATATGCCTCAACTTATACTTTCCGGATACTTAATCCCACCTTTATAACCACCCATTTACGCGGTGGCGTTTGATGTAATCAAAGTACCTTTCCGGTATAAGTGATTTACATGATCTCATGGTCATAAGGACTAGGTAACTATGTATTGAAAGCTTATAGCAAATAACTTAATGACGTGATCTTATGCTACGCTTAATTGGGTGTGTCCATTACATCATTCATATAATGATATAACCTTGTTATTAATAACATCCAATGTTCATGATTATGAAACTAATCATCTATTAATCAACAAGCTAGTTAAGAGGCATACTAGGGACTCTTTGTTGTTTACATATCACACATGTATCAATGTTTCGGTTAATACAATTATAGCATGGTATATAAACATTTATCATAAACATAAAGATATATAATAACCACTTTTATTATTGCCTCTTGGGCATATCTCCAACATGCAGTGCACCTTATGTTCGGGTGCTGCCACCGACAATATACATACAAACAAACAACTCCTCCGTGACGTCATCAAAATCATCGACATCATCAAAAGCATCCGAATGTTCTCGGAACTTGAAGAAATCTATGATATTCGACTCAACATTTTATAGCCTATACATGACTACTTCATAGTCATCTACAGGCTCGGGGGCTACTCCCATCGGGAGCGCTAGCCGCATACTCGATAAAAAGATGGAAGCATCATCGATAAAAAGAATGGACCCGAAGGTTCTAACAATCCAGCTCTACGGATTCTCTCGAAGTTTGCACCTTTTGGAAGACCCGATAAGATGTAAAAGTATCGGATGATTGAATGATTCGAATACATCAACATCAATATCAAGCTCTTTGAGTAGTACAACTTGTGTCTACGCACGGTTGCAAGCACCCGCGCATAGACTCGGGGGCTACTCCCATCGGGAGCGCTGGTCATGCACCCGATAAAAAAATAACTTTGACCCTACATCATGCTTAAGATTCAATAGATGATCAAGACATTCGGATGATGGAAACTTTAGTCCATGCCCGAAGCTTCACTTCGGCCAGACACTCGGAGGCTACTGATGTGGGCATTACCCTTCGGGTATCCGACATTGCTATATCCAGTGCAGATTACCACAGATGGACCAGCACAAGGACACGACAAGCTGGACCCACAGGAAATATCGACTTAGACTACAAGAAAGAGGATTCCAATTCGTAGTCAACTAGGACTCTTGTAAACCCTATTCTGGTTGCATATAAAGCCAAGCAGGGGCACCCCTTAGATTATATTCAGATACACGAAAAAACATACACACGATACGCCTAGACATCGCAACCTGCAGATTAGAACTAGACTATATACAATCCGCCTACGGCGGCACCCTGCACACATATATTTATATGGAAAACGCTCATATTCCCCCGGGGGATAACTTCTCTCCCGTCCTCCTGGTCGTGCGTGAGACACGCGTCCACAGCAAGGTGGGCCCGCTCACATCCTAATCCTCTCGTGAACGACACGAACGACTAACGACACCGCATATCGTCTCCCCCACTCGATGCATCCAGAAAACCACCGCGCACGCCTCCGTGACCAACGCAGCGCCGGCCGCGTGCCCACTGAGCGCCGCCGCCGCGCCAACTCAGCGACGCCTCCATCGCCATCAACCCCTCCGCTGGGTGCCCCCCTCTCCTCCCCTCCAAGATCGCATCTGCATCTCGCTGTCCCCAAATCACGAGTATGTGGGGAACTGACGAGGCGATGCCGACGATGCAGAACATCAGCTGCCATTGCGAGCCGTAGGCGGCGGCCAGGCGTAGCCGGTGCTGCTGCGAATCCTTGGGTGGCCGCTGCTCAAGCCCTCCATTCCCATACTCTGTCCCCTCCCACTACCAACGCCGCGCTGCTGCCGGTGGTACAACGCCGCCGCCACCGCTCGCCATCGTCCCCCGCTGCTACAAACAGCCACCCCCTTGGCTACCGAGTGCTGGCCCCTCTGCTACATGCGGCATCGGCCTCTGCTACAAGGGGCTGCGGCCTTTGCTACAATGGGCGGCGGCGGCGTCTGCTACGTGGGCGGCGGCGGCTGCTGCTACAATAGGTGGCGCGGCTGCTACACTGGGCATCCGCGGCTGCTACAAGGGTCAGCGACGGCTGCTACAAAGCGGCGATTTGCTACAATTGAAGGTGGACAGCGCTACGAGCGGCGGCGGTGGTTGCTACAAAGTGGAGGCCGTCGTGCTGCGAGGAGGAGGCCGGCGAGGCTGGTGGCGAACATTGCTACGAGCGGTAGCGGTGATTGCTACAAACCGGATGCCATTGTGCTACAAGGAGGCCGGCGAGGCCGGCGGCGATTTGATGCAAGTTGAGTTATCGTGCTGCAAGGAATCCGGCGAGGCTGGCGGCGAAGCTACGTGCGGAAGGCGGCGGTGCTGCATGCAAGGGGTTGTGGTGCTACCAGCAGGGACGGCGTTGCTGCCGGCCCGGGCGGCGGTGCTGCCGGTGCGGTGCTGCAAGCCGGACGCCATATCGTCGGCGGACGCTGGCATTGCTGCTAGCTCGTGCTTGAAGATGCGGAGGCAGGGGGATTTCTTTCCATTTCTTAGATGCGTTTTCTCTTCTTTATTTTTCCGCACGGGAATGTTGACCCAAATCTGGACGGTTGGTTTTGGTCGCATCGTGTGGCTGGGCACCCGAGGGATCGGGGATTTGATCCCCCGGGGGACGCTCAGCACTATCCTATTTATATAGTGGATTGCTAGCAGGATGTAACAATCCTCCACCACGGGGACGTGAACCTGGGTACGTCGTGCCTACTCTCGCTCCCGGAATTTTCCATCGCCGCCTTCCGTCAACCCTAAGCCCCTCATGGTGGGCATTGACGAGGAACTGCCTTGTCAACGGGTGAAAGCCATGTTGCACACACGAAAATACTTGGGTTTGATTGATGAGCCTAGCATGTACAGGCATGGCCTCAGAACACAAGAAACCGAAAGGTTGAACACGAGTCATATGTATGATATGATAAACATGTTGATGTTCACCATTGAAGCTACATCATCTCACGTGAACATCAGACTTGAAGTAGTGAATTTGGCTCGTGTGCCACTAAAACAACTATGAGGGGTGTTGAATTAAGTGGGAGTTCATTACTAATTTAATTAAAACTTGAACTAATTATCCTGAACATTATCCAAACTGTATTTGAATTAAATTTTGTAGAAATGGCATCCGTTTTCTACTTTGCGCTAGGCTTGTAAATTGAGATAGAAACACTGTTAAATCTGACAAATAACTTTACGGACTGGTACCGTATTGTTAAAGAATCAATAAATGATAAGTCTTATTGCAAACTTTTGGTAACCCTCAAATTGCTAATCCAAAGAGCAATGGTTTAAATTAGTATCTAAAATTATGTTATCTCCATGAAACTTGATGTTCAAATCAGTTTGAAAAGTAAGTAACTGAAAAGTAGGTTTCAGAAATAAGCAAGGTGTGAGATGTATTTGATATCTAAGACCTTATTACAATATGATAGAATATAATTTAGTGAGACTACATAAACTCATACGTTTTATGGGAATGTACGAAGGTTGAAAACGTTAGACGTCCCGATCCTCCAACTAGTTGGGCACTAACATTATTCATGTATCCACATATAAACCATAGTGGCTTCATCATGAAGTTGTCATGATTTGATGGATAAAATTATGAGTGAAATTGTTCACCACATTAAAATGTTACTAATAGTGAAATCCATAACACTTCTCATGCGATGATCAACTTCAAAGTACGAACCTCAATGTTATTGGTATTTGACCAACAAGCCTAGAAGTTATTGATGTTGAGTGTTTTCTGAAATAAGATGAAAACCGAAAGAGAAACTACAAATGATTTTGATAGAAACAAAGAAAATACTAGAAAGTCTAGCTCAGGTGTATATAGATGATATACATGTTATGAATATATTATTTGATTTGTCACACAATGAAATATTTGGGTATTTGTAACATATTGGTTGTATGAGGTGTCATAAAATACAACACAATACAAGAAAAGAATGGCCTAAGTGACTGATAAGGAATGCGGTAAGAATGCATGTCTGGAACAAAATAAATTGTTATTATGTTTGTCATTGGCGTTCTACCTAGCCCTTGAGATTTATTATAAAGAACTTAATAATTGTCATTTTGCTCTGTCAAATGAAAGCAATGAGTTGTTCAAATTATGACCATACTGCATGTACAATGGATAAGGTATTATAAATCTTAATGGTGAAACACACATGCATAACACTAACGCTAAAATGCCATAAGGCAAATGATCAGATTATCACTTATTTGTGGAACCGCAATTTAGGTCATGTTAGAAAGGAACGCATGAAGAAATTCCATGCAAATGGATTTTTGGAGTCATTCGATTTTTCGAATCGTTGGGCACTTGCAAATTTTTTCGAAAGAAAATGACTGAAACACCTTTCATAGGATAAGGGTTGAAAAGGAAACTATCTTAGTGAAAACATACATGATGATGTATATGGTTCATTGGGCATAGTTGTGTGGGAAAGATTCTTCTACTTCATAAAACTTCCAACGATGAATTGAGTGTATATATATGGATATATTTATTCGATGAGGAAGAAGTCTGAAACATTTTTATAGATTCAAATAAATTTAATCACGAAGTGGAAATCATCGTAATGGAAAATTTAAATATCTATGATTGGATCATGGTGGAAATATTTAAATTACGAGTTTCAGTGAACATCTAAGAGAGTTGCGAAATTGTTCCACAACTCATGTTTCTCGGAGCACCATAGTTATGATGGAGTATTCGAGAGACGTATCCAAACCTTGTTGGAATAATCGTGAGATAAAATAAATTAAAATGATGCCATTATAGTTTTGTGGATTATGCGGTAGAGACTACCATTTTTACACTAAATAGAGTGTCATCATAATCGGCTGAAATGACAACATACGAGTTATGTGATACGTCTCCGACGTATCGATAATTTCTTGTGTTGCATGCCACATTATTGATGATACCTACATGTTTTATGCACAATTTATGTCATATTCGTGCATTTTCTGGAACTAACCTATTAACAAGATGCCGAAGTGCCAGTTGCTGTTTTCTGCTGTTTTTGGTTTCAGAAATCCTAGTAACGAAATATTCTCGGAATCGGACGAAATCAAGACCCAGGTCCCTATTTTCACCGGAAGCATCCAGAACACCCGAGAAGGACCAGAGGGGGGCCACAGGCCACCCAGACCATAGGCCGGCGCGGCCCAGGCCCTGGCCGCGCCGCCCTATGGTGTGGCCACCCCTCGACCCTCCCGCGCCGCCTCTTCGCCTATATAAAGCCCCTGGATCAAAAACCCTGAGGCGAAGAACCACGATACGGAAAACCTTCCGGAGCCGCCGCCATCGCGAAGCCAAGATCCGGGGACAGGAGTCTCTGTTCCGGCACCCTGCCGGAGCGGGGAAGTGCCCCGGAAGGCTTCTCCATCGACACCGCTGCCATCTCCACCGCCATCTTCATCACCGCTGCTGCTCCCATGAGGAGGGAGTAGTTCTCCATCGAGGCTCGGGGCTGTACCGGTAGCTATGTGGTTAATCTCTCTCCTATGTGCTTCAATACAATAATCTCATGAGCTGCCTTACATGATTGAGATTCATATGATGATGCTTGTAATCTAGATGTCATTATGCTAGTCAAGTGAGTTTTACTTATGTGATCTCCGGAGACTCCTTGTCCCACGTGTGTAAAGGTGACAGTGTGTGCACCGTGTGGGTCTCTTAGGCTATATTTCACAGAATACTTATTCACTGTTGAATGGCATAGTGAGGTGCTTATTTATATCTCTTTATGATTGCAATGTGTTTGTATCACAATTTATCTATATGCTACTCTAGCAATGTTATTAAAGTAGTTTTATTCCTCCTGCACGTGTGCAAAGGTGACGAGTGTGTGCACCGTGTTAGTACTTGGTTTATGCTATGATCATGATCTCTTGTAGATTGCGAAGTTAACTATTGCTATGATAATATTGATGTGATCTATTCCTCCTACATATGCATGAAGGTGACAGTGTGCATGCTATGCTAGTAATTGGTTTAGTCTTTTGATCTATCTTACACTAAAGGTTACTAAAATATGAGCATTATTGTGGAGCTTGTTAACTCCGGCATTGAGGGTTCGTGTAATCCTACGCAATGTGTTCATCATCCAACAAAAGTGTAGAGTATGCATTTATCTATTCTGTTATGTGATCAATGTTGAGAGTGTCCACTAGTGAAAGTCTAATCCCTAGGCCTTGTTCCTAAATATCGCTATCGCTGCTTGTTTACTCGTTTTATCGTGTTACTACCGCTGCATTACTACTGCTTGTTTATCGTCCCGGGCAAAGCACTTTTCCGGTGCCGTTGCTACTACTTATTCATACCACCCGTATTTCACTATCTCTTCGCCGAACTAGTGCACCTATTAGGTGTGTTGGGGACACAAGAGACTTCTTGCTTTGTGGTTGCAGGGTTGCATGAGAGGGATATCTTTGACCTCTTCCTCCCTGAGTTCGATAAACCTTGGGTATCCACTTAAGGGAAACTTGCTGCTGTTCTACAAACCTCTGCTCTTGGAGGCCCAACACTGTCTACAAGAATAGAAGCTCCCGTAGACATCAAGCACTTTTCTGGCGCCGTTGTCGGGGAGGAAAGGTAAAAAGGCACTCATACTCCGGTTCCAGGTAACAGTACTTTTCTGGCGCCATTGTGTTTGTGCTCGAATATATTTCCTTTAGATCCTACAATTGCATCTTTTTGTTTCTTGTTTACACTAGTTTGGCATAATGGACAACAATGAGCTTCTTATTCTATTTCCTGATTTAAAACATGGATTGTTTGATGCGAAAATTAAAAAACCTATGGAATCTTATTTGCATGCTGGTAGTAATATTACTATGAACGCTTTGAACACCATTGTTGATAATAATATAGAAAGTTCTAAGCTTGGGGAAGCTGGTTTTCACGATCTTTTTAGTCCCCCAAGCATTGATGAGAAAATTTTCTTTGATGATACTTTGCCTCCTATTTCGATGATTATAATAGTGGTCTTTTGGTGCAACCTACTATGGAGAGTGAATTTGATTATGATTACAATATGCCTCTCATATTTGATGAGAATAATAATGATAGCTACTTTGTTGAATTTGCTCCCACTACAACTAATAAAATTGATTATGCTTATGTGGAGAGTAATTATTTTATGCATGAGACTCATGATAAGAATGCTTTATGTGATAGTTATATTGTTGAGTTTGCTCATGATGCTACTGAAAGTTATTATGAGAGAGGAAAATATGGTTGTAGAAATTTTCATGTTACTAAAATGCCTCTCTATGTGCTGAAATTTTTGAAGCTACACTTGTTTTATCTTCCTATGCTTGTTACTTTGTTCCTCGTGAACTTGTTTATTTACAAGATTCCTATGCATAGGAAGCATGTTAGACTTAAATTTGTTTTGAATTTGCCTCTTGATGCTCTCGTTTGCTTCAAATACTATTTCTTGCGAGTGCATCATTAAAACTGCTGAGCCCATCTTAACGGCTATAAAGAAAGAACTTCTTGGGAGATAACCCATGTGTTTATTTTGCTACAGTACTTTGTTTTATATTTGTGTCTTGGAAGTTGTTTACTACTGTAGCAACCTCTCCTTATCATGTTTTTGTGCCAAGTAAAGTCTCTATGGTAAAGTTGATGCTATATTTGGATTGCTGCGCAGAAACAGCATTGCTGTCTGTCACGAATCTGGGTCTAATTTTCTGTAGGTAACTCAGCAAATTATGCCAATTTACGTGAGTGATCCTCAGATATGTACGCAACTTTCATTAGTTTTGAGTTTTTCCATTTGAGCAAGTCTGGTGCCATTTTAAAATTCGTCTTTACGGACTGTTCTGTTTTTGACAGATTATGCCTTTTATTTCGCATTGCTTCTTTCGTCGTGTTGGGTGGATTTCTTTGTTCCATTACCTTCCAGTAGCTTTGAGCAATGTCCAGAAGTGTTAAGAATGATTATGTCACCTCTGAACATGTGAGTTTTTGATTATGCACTAACCCTCTAATGAGCTTGCTTAAAGTTTGGTGTGGAAGAAGTTTTCAAGGGTCAAGAGAGGAGGATGATATACTATGATCAAGGAGAGTGAAAGCTCTAAGCTTGAGGATGCCCCGGTGGTTCACCCCTGCATATTTCAAGAAGACTCAAGCGTCTAAGCTTGGGGATGCCCAAGGCATCCCCTTCTTCATCGACAACATTATCAGGTTCCTCCCCGGAAACTATATTTTTATTCCGTCACATCTTATGTACTTTACTTGGAGCGTCGGTTTGTTTTTGTTTTTGTTTTGTTTGAATAAAATGGATCCTAGCATTCACTTTATGGGAGAGAGACACGCTCCGCTGTAGCATATGGACAAATATGTCCTTAGGCTCTACTCATAGTATTCATGGCGAAGTTTCTTCTTCGTTAAATTGTTATATGGTTGGAATTGGAAAATGATACATGTAGTAACTCTAAAATGTCTTGGATAATTTGATACTTGGCAATTGTTGTGTTCATGTTTAAGCTCTTGCATCATATACTTTGCACCCATTAATGAAGAAATACTTAGAGCTTGCTAATTTGGTTTGCATATTTGGTTTCTCTAGAGTCTAGATAATTTCTAGTATTGAGTTTGAACAACAAGGAAGACGGTGTAGAGTCTTATAATGTTTACAATATATCTTTTATGTGAGTTTTGCTGCACCGTTTCATCCTTGTGTTTGTTTCAAATAGCCTTGCTAGCCTAAGCCTTGTATCGAGAGGGAATACTTCTCATGCATCCAAAATCCTTGAGCCAACCACTATGCCATTTGTGTCCACCATACCTACCTACTACATGGTATTTATCCGCCATTCCAAAGTAAATTGCTTGAGTGCTACCTTTAAAATTCCATCATTCACCTTTGCAATATATAGCTCATGGGACAAATAGCTTAAAAACTATTGTGGTATTGAATATGTACTTATGCATTTTATCTCTTATTAAGTTGCTTGTTGTGCGATAACCATGTTTCGGGGACGCCATCAACTATTCTTTGTTGAATATCATGTGAGTTGCTATGCATGTCCGTCTTGTCCGAAGTAAGAGAGATCTACCACCTTTATGGTTGGAGCATGCATATTGTTAGAGAAGAACATTGGGCCGCTAACTAAAGCCATGATTCATGGTGGAAGTTTCAGTTTTGGACATATATCCTCAATCTCATATGAGAATAATAATTGTTGCCACATGCTTATGCATTAAAGAGGAGTCCATTATCTGTTGTTCATGTTGTCCCGGTATGGATGTCTAAGTTGAGAATAATCAAAAGCGAGAAATCCAAAATGTGAGCTTTCTCCTTAGACCTTTGTACAAGCGGCATGGAGGTACCCCATTGTGACACTTGGTTAAAACATGTGCATTGCAAAGATCCGGTAGTCCAAGCTAATTAGGACAAGGTGCGGGCACTATTAGTATACTATGCATGAGACTTGCAACTTGTAAGATATAATGTACATAACTCATATGCTTTATTACTACCGTTGACAAAATTGTTTCATGTTTTCAAAATAAAAGCTCTAGCACAAATATAGCAATCGATGCTTTCCTCTTTGAAGGACCATTCTCTTTACTTTTATGTTGAGTCAGTTCACCTATCTCTCTCCACCTCAAGAAGCAAACACTTGTGTGAATCTGTGCATTGATTCCTACATACTTGCATATTGTACTTGTTATATTACTCTATGTTGACAATTATCCATGAGATATACATGTTATAAGTTGAAAGCAACCGCTGAAACTTAATATTCCTTTGTGTTGCTTCAATACCTTTACTTTGATTTATTGCTTTATGAGTTAACTCTTATGCAAGACTTATTGATGCTTGTCTTGAAGTACTATTCATGAAAAGTCTTTGCTTTATGATTCACTTGTTTACTCATGTCATTACCATTGTTTTGATCGCTGCATTCATTACATATGTTTACAATATGATCAAGTTTATGATGGCATGTCACTCCAGAAATTATCTTTGTTATCGTTTTACCTGCTCGGGACGAGCGGAACTAAGCTTGGGGATGCTGATACGTCTCCGACGTATCGATAATTTCTTGTGTTCCATGCCACATTATTGATGATACCTACATGTTTTATGCACACTTTATGTCATATTCGTGCATTTTCCGGAACTAACCTATTAACAAGATGCCGAAGTGCCGATTGTCTGTTTTCTGCTGTTTTTGGTTTCGAAGTCCTAGTAACGAAATATTCTCGGAATCGGACGAAATCAAGACCCGAGTCCCTATTTTCACCGGAAGCATCCGAACACCCGAGAAGGACCGGAGGGGGCCACGGAGCCACCTGGACCATAGGCCGGCGCGGCCCGGGCCCCGGCCGCGCCGCCCTATGGTGTGGCCACCCCTTCGACCCTCCTGCGCCGCCTCTTCGCCTATATAAAGCCCCTGGATCAAAAACCCTGAGGCGAAGAACCACGATACGGAAAACCTTCCAGAGCCGCCGCCATCGCGAAGCCAAGATCTGGGGACAGGAGTCTCTGTTCCGGCACCCTGCCGGAGCGGGGAAGTGCCCCCGGAAGGCTTCTCCATCGACACCGCTGCCATCTCCACCGCCATCTTCATCACCGCTGCTGCTCCCATGAGGAGGGAGTAGTTCTCCATCGAGGCTCGGGGCTGTACCGGTAGCTATGTGGTTAATCTCTCTCCTATGTGCTTCAATACAATAATCTCATGAGCTGCCTTACATGATTGAGATTCATATGATGATGCTTGTAATCTAGATGTCATTATGCTAGTCAAGTGAGTTTTACTTATGTGATCTCCGGAGACTCCTTGTCCCACGTGTGTAAAGGTGACAGTGTGTGCACCGTGTGGGTCTCTTAGGCTATATTTCACAGAATACTTATTCACCGTTGAATGGCATAGTGAGGTGCTTATTTATATCTCTTTATGATTGCAATGTGTTTGTATCACAATTTATCTATGTGCTACTCTAGCAATGTTATTAAAGTAGTTTTATTCCTCCTCGCACGTGTGCAAAGGTGACAAGTGTGTGCACCGTGTTAGTACTTGGTTTATGCTATGATCATGATCTCTTGTAGATTGCGAAGTTAACTATTGCTATGATAATATTGATGTGATCTATTCCTCCTACATATGCATGAAGGTGACGAGTGTGCATGCTATGCTAGTACTTGGTTTAGTCTTTTGATCTATCTTACACTAAAGGTTACTAAAATATGAGCATTATTGTGGAGCTTGTTAACTCCGGCATTGAGGGTTCGTGTAATCCTACGCAATGTGTTCATCATCCAACAAAAGTGTAGAGTATGCATTTATCTATTCTGTTATGTGATCAATGTTGAGAGTGTCCACTAGTGAAAGTCTAATCCCTAGGCCTTGTTCCTAAATATCGCTATCGCTGCTTGTTTACTGTTTTATCGTGTTACTACTGCTGCATTACTACGCTTGTTTACTTGTCCCGGGCAAAGCACTTTTCCGGTGCTGTTGCTACTACTTATTCATACCACCTGTATTTCACTATCTCTTCGCCGAACTAGTGCACCTATTAGGTGTGTTGGGGACACAAGAGACTTCTTGCTTTGTGGTTGCAGGGTTGCATGAGAGGGATATCTTTGACCTCTTCCTCCCTGAGTTCGATAAACCTTGGGTATCCACTTAAGGGAAACTTGCTGTTGTTCTACAAACCTCTGCTCTTGGAGGCCCAACACTGTCTACAAGAATAGAAGCTCCCGTAGACATCATTATGCCATGGGTATAAACCCTACTAATAGTCATTTCTTAAATTTTGATGTGCGTAGCATATGTAAATGAGTTTACAATCAAAATCGGATGAATGTCTTTGTTGGTTATCCCAGAGAACAAATTGGGAATTCTTTCCACTATGAAGTCAAAGACAAAGTGTTTGTCGATGTTTCTTGCTTATTTCCAAGAAATTGTTTCTCACGAAATATTTGATTGGGAGGACAATGGAACTCGATAAGGTTGATGAACCTGGACATAATGAGTAGAGTAGCATAGCATCGGAAATGGTTCCGGAAGCGGCCACGACGCTCATGGCTCTCATGTCTACAAAGTTGTATAGCCATGGTGATCGAAGTACCTATTGAAATTTGTAGGTATGGTTTACTTTGTGATCAAACAAATGATTTGAGTACAAATGATTGATTTTGAACAATGACAAACCAACTGCATATGAAGAAGCTATGATGGACCCTGACTCCATTAAAATGGCTAAGTGCCATGAAATCAAAGATAGTCTATAATCAAGCTTGGAGCTTGGTAAACCTTCTGAAGGAATAAATACTTTTTGAAAGTAAGTGGATCTATAAAATTTATAGACTTGGATGTGATATCCTTGAAGAAGCTCGACTTGTCGAAAGGTTGTTTCCGACAATTTTAAAGAGTTGATTACGATAAGATTAGATCTTTCGTAGTGATGGTTATAGTCTATGAGGATTATGCTAGTAATCACTACATATTTCTTTTATGAGATATGTTAGTAGGATGACAAAAATACATTCCTTAGTAGAAGTGTGTATTAAAGATGTATACAAGATACAACCAATAGTTTTGCTAGTTCGTAGAATACTAGATAGGTATACAAACTTCACTGGATGAAGTGAGTATCACGGAGTTGGAATCTTCGCTGGATGAAATAATCAAAGAGTTTCGATTTCATCGGAAAGGATGAAGATGCTTGCATTTGCAAAAAATTAAGTGAGAGCGCTGACGCATATTTGTAATACTTTATGTAGATGATATATCGTTGATTAGAAATGATGTAATTTTGTATTTGATGTGATTAAAAGGTTTCACTGATAATTAATTTCATTGAAAGGATATGGACTAAGAACATATTTATGGTCAAGATCTATGAAGATAGATTGAAGCGCATAATAAGTTTAAGTCAAATTACATAGAATAAATATTGAAGTAGTTCAATATGAAAACGTCAAGAAGGTGTTCTTTTCCATGTGGAGGTTTAACAAAACTTGAGTGTATTTGACACTCAATGAGTAAAAACACATGAGTGATTTTAGATCACGAATAATATATACACAATAAGATGTCATGTGCTCTAAAATGTTACGAGCATATACCAGAATGATTCATGCGATGATCATTGGACAACAGTAAGAATACCCCTAGGTGCTTTGGAAGAGCTGAGGATATATATAGTTTGTATGGGGTAATGACAAACAAATTATTGTAAGGTGTTGCACCGATATTAGTTTAGTCACATATAAAAATAAATTTCAATCTCAATTAGGCTAAGTGTTCATTAAAAGGTAGCACAATGGGCTAGAAGAAGTCAATGCTAGATTTAGAAGATTTCTAAATATTGTGACAGATTCTACAAACGAAGGTAGATTGTATCATTGTTTTGACAATGACCGAGGGTGTTTGAGTCGAGTTCTTTTAGAACTTTGTGTAGTTCCGGTAGTGTTAGAACTATGAAGCTATATTGTGTGTGACAATATTGGTAACATATTTCACACCGCGGTATTAAGGTTCCACCAGAAGACCAAACATATACGACTAATGACAACTCATTTGAAAAATGTGTGATGCGTGGAGACACAAATGAAATGCAAAAATACATACGTTTCTGAGCGTGTAGGATTCATTGACTGAAACCTCTCCCATGATCAAACATGATAAGCACCAGAAGGCCACAGTGTTAGATCTTTACAAATGTAAACTAGATTATTGACTCTAGTGCAAGTGGGAGACCGCTGGAGATATGCCCAAGATGCAATAATAGAGTGGTTATTATTATATCTTAGTGTTCATGATAAATGTTTACATCCTATGCTATAATTGTATTAACTGGAAACATTAATACTTGTGTGTTTTGTAAACATTAAAGAGTCCCTAGTAAGCGTCTTGTTAAACTTTCTTGTTGACTAATAGATGATCATAGTTTCATGATCATGAACATTGGATGTTATTAACAACAAGATCATATCATTAGGTGAATGATGTGGTGGACACACACACCCATAGTAAGCATAGCATATGATCAAGTCATTAATCCTTCGACCATGAGATCATGTTAATCACCTGCACCAGATGGATGCTTTGATGACATCAAACACTACTTCGTAAATGGGTGGTTATAAAGGTGGCATTAAGTATTCGGAAAGTATAGGTCGAAGCGAGTGAATCAAGATTGGGATTTGTCCATCCAAATGACGGATAGATATACTCTGGGCCCTCTCGGTGAAATCTCATGAAATTAGCTTGCAAGCATGTGACTAGGTCACACGGGATGTCATTTCACGGTACGAGTAAAGAGTACTTATCGGTAACGAGGTTGAACTAGGTATGGATAAACCGATGATTGAACCTCGTATAAGTAAAGTATCGCACGAAAAACGGAATCGATATCATATGTTAATGATTCTTTCGATCATGAAGTCATCGTTAATTATGTGGGAGCCATTATCGATCTCTAGGTCTCGCTATTGGTTATTGACCGGAGAAGTGTCTCGATCATGTCTAGTTCACGAACCGTAGGGTGGCACACTTAAGGTTTGAAGCAGTTTAAGTAGATATGAAATTTGAAATGGAGACCAAATGTTGTTCGGAATCTCGGATAGGATCCAGGACATCACGAGCTCCGGAATGGTCCCTTCCGGAGCTCCTCGTGATGTCCTGGATCGTATCCGAGACTCCGAACAACATTCTATCTCCATTTCAAATTTTATATCTACTTAAACGACTTCGAACCTTAAGTGTGTCACCCTATGGTTCGTGGACTATGCAGACATGATCGAGACACTTCTCCGATCAATAAACAATAGCGGGACCTAGAAATCCATAATGGCTCCCACATATTCAATGATGACTTCGTGATCGAAAGAACCATTAACAAACGGTACCTATTCCCTTTGACGCGCGATACTTTACTTATTCGAGGTTCGATCATAGGTATCTCTATACTTAGTTCAACCTCATTACCAATAAGTACTCTTTACTCGTACCGTGAAATGACATCCCTTGTGACCTAGTCATATGCTTGCAAGCTAATTAGATGACATTCCACTGAGAGGGCCCAGAGTATATCTATCCGTCATTTGGATGGACAAATCCCACTCTTAATCCATGCACTTCAACCTATACTTTTCGAATACTTAATGCCACCTTTATAATCACCCATTTACGAAGTATTTTTTGGCCTCATCAAAGCATCCATCTGGTGCAGGTGATTAATATGATCTCATGGTCGAAGGATTATGTTACTATGTATCTTAAATCATGTAGAAAAACAAACTTAATGATTTGATCATATGCTATGCTTACTATGGGTGTGTTACCATAACATCATTCACCTAATGATATGATCTTGTTATTAATAACATCCAATTTTCATCATCATTGAAACTATGATCATCTATTAATCAACAAGCTAGTTTAACAATAAACTTATTATGGACTCTTTTATGTTTACAAAATACACAAGTATTAATGTTTCCAGTTAATACAATTACAGCATGGGATGTAAACATTTATCATAAACACAAAGATATAATAATAATCACTTTATTATTGCCTCTTGGGCATATCTCCAACAACTTCTTTCATGTCTATTTCTTAGCACGGATCTTCGACCACGGCAATAATTATTCGATATTAATCATTTGTCGGCATGCCGGTAGTTATTTAACGCAAATCATTAGCCTCTCCGTCTGATAATTATTTGACAATACTATTCAATGAGGCGTAATTTTGCAACGGTAATTTCTTAGCGGTGATTTTCCAAGGTGCACGAGCAACAATTTTTACCAATAACTTTTTAGTATTACTTTTAAAAGGTGCAATGGCAGAAATATCAAGTAGTAATTTCTCCGGTAGTCAATTATTTGACTTAGCAAAGGTTTTAAATATGACGAGAAACGGCGTATTTCACACCCATCAAGGCATGAAACTAGATATCTAAAAAGAAAACAAAGCAACCTCCATCAAGCACGGAGCGGACTATAGAACAACCAGCAAGACAACGAGAATATGGAGACAACAAGCTTCACGAACCACTGGATCAGAATCTTGCAGGTCTCAGCTTCACATTCATTGAAGCTCTTCGTCGGTGGGTTGAGCTCGTCCGACATGACAGTCTTGAAAGTCAGCGTCAAGCAATCTGGAGCAACTCCCGAACCCCGAACCCCGCCCCCACCCCCTCCCCCCGCTTCTTATTGAGAAGCAAGGCATTGTTTATGAACAGAATGGACTGAGCATCCTTCAAGATAATTTTCCATTGATCCAGATCGACCACCACCCTTCGCCAAATGTTGGCTCCGGGCCATGTTATTTTTCCTGAAAATTATGCAATTTCCAAATAGACCACAGTTTAGCAGTGCAAACTACATTGATCACATTGTTCTTTTTTTTTATTACTGAACCACAATCTAGCAATTGACTCAAAACAAAAACCCAGGCAACACCCAACAAATCAGAAATAATGGTCCAAATAAATTTTGCTACAAAGCAATCAAAGAAGAGATGTTGGCAGGTTTCATGTTTAGAGCAGAAAAGTCAGGATAGATCATCAACATGTCTTATGTTAGCTAGATTAACTTGAGATAAAAGTTTATCATTAGCCAACAACCACAAAAAGACATGCAAAACCGTATGGGTATGTATAGGCACCACGCCTCTGTTGTTGAATATGTCATAAAAAGAACAAACGTCATAAAAAGAACAAACACTATGCTCGCCATATGAATGGAACATCCAAGTAGGCGAATCATCAGCAGATGATAAGTACGCAGAGCTCATGAGTTGAACCAACTCAACCCGCGGTCATATAAATCAGTAGAAATCCAATGAAGAAAAGTGAAATGTAACACATCATCTTCCTAGACATGGGCAATAGTAGCATCTTGTTCATTAACAATAGCAAATAGGTTATAGTAAAGGATGGCTAGGCTACAGTTACCGATCCAAACGTCACTCCAGAAATGAATTTTAGCACCATTACCCAGTTGCCATCGATACCCAATTTTCGCATCACTTGTCGCTCACATCACTCTTTTCCAAAAAAGAGAAAGGGAGTTGCACACAAAAAATTAGGACTGAGATCATATTTGGAATCAACAATTCCTCTCCACATTTTATTAGAATAAAGATGGTATCTCTTGATCCAGTAAGCTAATAAACATAGATTATAATCTCTTAGGGCATGTACAATGGTTATATCTTATTGATGCCACGTAGTATAATTGATGACATATATGGAGGAGACAGAAATATAAAAAAGAGGTTTGTCTTCTCTTAGCTAAGAGTGATCTCTTAGCAACAATCTCTCTCACTACATATTTAGGGATATCTCATTAGTAGAGCTAAGACTAAAAAAATAACCTATTGTATATCATGTTTTTTTTGTTATATCTGGACAACCATTATTCGTGTCCTTAGATTTTGAACGCCATGAACACCAAACTCTTGCTTAAGACATACCAAATCCAAGATAGCTAGGTGGTATTTCGTATCATCCTTGGTGTCATTCCACAAGAAATGATACATCTGGGAATTAATGCTTAATTTGATGGCCCATTTTGGAAATTTAACAACAGCCAACAAATCCATGTGCATGCTAGCAATACAAGATGTAAGGAGGATATGAGTCTAGTCCTATAATTGAGCAGATTCCCTCTCCAGCCATCAATTTTTTTAATGATTTTGTCTCTCACGGGTTAGAGATCTTCTTTCCTTAGTTTAGAAAAATGCAAAGACACCCCCAAATACTTAAAAGGAAATTCACCAATCTTACAGAAGAAAATTTGTGCATAGATTCAGCTGGGTTAAAATTAATTGTCATAAGATCTGATCTGTCATAATTAAGTCGCATTCCAGACATATTCTCAGAACAGGACAAGAAAATTTTCAATTTCGAGCCACAAATTTATCACTATCCAAGAATAAGATTGTGTCATTAGCATATTGCAAGCTGATGACACCACTAGAGATCACTTGAGGTATTTAATTTTTTCGTGAAAACATCAACCACAAGGCTGAACAGAATTGGGGAGCTGGGATCTCCTTGTTTTGAACCTTAACCATCCCTAAAGAAAGGTTCGTTGACATCATTGATACGAACATAAAAGATCCACTAACAAGATGACTTTTGATCCAACCCATAATAATTGGACCAAAACCACGACATAGTAACATCTCATCAAGGAAATACCAATCAATACGGCCATAGGATTTTTGATAGTCAAATTTCAGGACTGGAGCACCATCTCCCCCTAGAGTGGGCTGCATGGATAAGTTTCTGAGCAGCAACCAAACTTTCCATTATAAACCGGCCTTTGATAAAAGCAGTTTGGTTACTAGCAATTATTCTATTGCCAATAGGAGAAATCCTATTAGTAATAGCTTTAGAAATAAGTTTTTAGATTGCAATTGCCTAAGCTAATTGAACTAAACTTTTTCATATCTCTAGCCTAAGGTTCCTTAGATATAAGGGTGATAATAGCATAACTGAGCATGGCAACATTTAAATGTTCAGATCCAAAATCTCTTACCAAGGCCATCAGATCATTCCTAACCAGATTCTAATTTTTTTTAGTAAAAAAAAAAAGACAAGCCATCTGAGCCAGGGCACAACTGGCATGAGATTCAAACATAACCGCTTCGATTTCCTCTTCGGAAAATGGTTTCTCAAGAGGCTCATTCTCGACAGGAGTAATCATATTAGAAGGATCTAAAAAATTAGGGCCTAATTAAATAAATGTTCAATATCTCTTCGTGTGCAAACAAGTTTCTAATTAAAAAAACAAAGGAAACATCAATCATTTCCTGATTGAACTCAACAGGTCCACAAGGACCATCCAACACAACAATTTGGCCAAACCTGTATGAGTTCAAGTTCGGGCTAATAGACGTTTCCCGGCCCATAACCGTCTCGGCCGCGTGTCCTGCGCCGTCCCGGTTGCCCCGCCACGTCCCAACTCCATTTCCCCTCCCCTCTCACGGACGGACATGGCGGAGCCACCCGCACCGGCACCGGCACCGGCACCGCCCATGCCCAAGTCATCATCGCCGCGGCCGCGGCCTCGCAACCACCATCCGCCGCCGGGCCTCCGCGCCCTGCCCGCCTTCTCCTACAACGCCCACCGCGGCCTCGTCCTCGGCCTCACCTTCCTCGCCTACGCCCTCTACCACGCCTCCCGCAAGCCGCCCAGCATCGTCAAGCGCGCGCTCTCCAAGTCCTGGCCGCCCTTCTACGACCCCGCCCTCCTCGGCGAGACCGATGTCGCCTTCCTCGCCTCCTACTCCCTCGGCATGTTCGGCGCCGGCCATCTCGGCGATCGCCTCGATCTCCGCATCTTCCTCGCCGCGGGGATGGTCGGGAGCGGCGCCGCCGTCGCCCTATTCGGTGCCGGGTACTTCCTCTCCCTGCACTCCCTCCTGTTCTACGTCCTCGCCCAGGCGATCGCGGGCCTGCTCCAGTCCACCGGCTGGCCCTCGGTCGTCGCCATCGTCGGCAATTGGTTCGGCGGCCGCAGGCGCGGCCTCATAATGGGCATATGGAACGCGCACACCTCCGTCGGGAACATCAGCGGCTCGCTTATCGCCGCCGCCGTGCTGCGGTACGGGTGGGGCTGGTCGTTTGTGGTCCCCGGCGGGCTCATCGCGCTCGGCGGAGTTCTCGTGTTTTTCTTCCTCGCGCCTTACCCAGAGGACGTTGGTTTCGCTCCCTCGCCGCCCAAGAAGGCCAGTGAGGCGAGCACCGACGAGGAGGACAGAAGCAGCAGAAGCACCGCCGGTGGCACCGGGGAGGACAGAAGAGATGCCGTGGGAATCCGGAAGGCGTTCTCCATTCCAGGCGTGTTCACCTTCGCTGCCTGCCTCTTCTTTGCCAAGCTGGTCGCATACACCTTCTTGTACTGGCTCCCGTTCTACTTGACCCAAACTGGTATGCCCAACAAATGTTCCATCATCTGTTACGACTTAACCAAGCGCAGCGATGCACATTATTCTGACATTAGATTGCAGTTATTGGTAACAGTGCAACAGTATTGAATTCTAATTTCAGAATTCCCCTTATGTTGATGCAGTAGCTTGTTTTAGTCATTGACACTATTTATCTGAAGGACTTGCAGTAATTGCCTTTTGATATGCTGTTACAATGTAGTCCATCATGGTATACATAAAGTAAATGTAGCAGAAACTAATGCCCTGCCAGATTAGCAGATTATCCATGCCCTATCATAAGTCTGGCATTTGTGTGATTAATCAGACCTGATAATTGTTTACTCCACCTTTGAACAGGATAATGCTAACATGACTCACATATCCACATCGTTGTTGATCTTATTCAACTGCACTACTTGTACTTTTCAGTGTGTCACATACCACATAGTAACTTTAGTTATGTACATTAGTTGATGCAGAGGCCTGGATTGTTCTCATTTATTATCTAAAATAATATTCCTCTGAATATTATATTAAGGGACAGGGGTTAAACTGGAATTTATTTCGAGGAATTGTGTCTTCTAACTGCATTTCACATTCCTGGATCTCCCTATATTCATCCACTCACATGTGCCTATGTTGATTTTTTATTTTAAATGCTACTTCTTACACCTTCTTATTTTTCCAGCTATTGGAGGTGAGTACATGTCGGTGACGGATGCTGGTTATATATCAGTGTTGTTCGACGTAGGGGGAATCATTGGTGGAATTCTTGCTGGGTTCATGTCTGATCAGCTTGATGCTAGGGCCACCACTGCAGCAATTTTTATGTATCTAGCAATTCCATCTCTGTACGCCTTTCATGCATATGGCAGTACTTCAAAAGTTACAAACATTGCCCTGATGATGATCAGCGGATTGTTTGTTAATGGGCCTTACGCTCTGATAACAACTGCAGTTTCTGCTGATCTGGGGACTCACAAAACTCTCAAAGGAGACTCTCGTGCGTTGGCCACGGTGACAGCAATTATAGATGGGACAGGATCGCTGGGTGCTGCCTTGGGGCCATTTATCACGGGTTTCATTTCGAAGACTGGATGGGATTCAGTGTTTATAATGCTCATAGTTTGTGCACTGATTGCTGGTGCGTGTTTATCAGGTCTTGTGAAATCAGAAATTCAACAGATTATTCAAAACTGGAGGAATCGCTCAACTCACCTGCAGAATGGAACTGCAGGTAAAGGATGTCATCCTGTATTTAACCTCATTTTGGAGATCACAAATTGTAATGCGATGTATGTTGCGCTGATGCTTCCTTTCTCTTTGTCTCATAGATTCTGGTGCTCAACCACTTTTAGCGGGAAGTAGTTGATGGCAAGGCAATCTCGGTGCAGGTGTGGTGGTAATGTACGTGGGATACATTTTTGTAATGTTGTCTTAGCTGAGATGATGCAGTAGTTGATCGTGGAGAAAGGCTAAACTAGACGGAGAGAAGGGAAAACAGTTTCAGTATATTTGTGCTAACTGCTGAAGATCACAGCAAGCAAATAGGGTTGGGGTAGCATATGTTGTCATCCTTTTGGCACATGGTAGCATAGTCCATCTCTAGTAACATCATCCTAAAGATATCTATGTGCTGTAGGATCCGCGCCTTCTTCTCATATTGCTGCGCTTTAGGGGCTAGGTGAACATAAGAGTCCAATGACTTCATGTTTGAAGTAACATCTGAGCTCGGAGACTATATGCTACAGTATTTGTACTGTATATGCCTTCCCCATCAATATTATCTGAATACGATCTCTGACGAGCACTTTGAATCGGTGTCGGTATATGTGTTTTCTTCCAATTCTTTGCTTGAACTGTAACTGTTCTGCTGCTCTTTTAGGACGATCGATAGTTCTGTTGGCAGGTGGTCTCTTTCTTTGCAAGTTACTCTAGTACACTCGTCAATGTGCGTGGGTTCAAGATTTGCCGCGATGTTATCTGATCCATGTCGCAGCCGAGTAACAGCAAACCGCATTCTGCATCCTTCGATCGAAGAAGGTAAACTGTATGAACCAAAATTCCGGATGAATACAGACTTTCATCAGGAACTGGCCTTGAGGGTGCCAGAACTGGACTCTCGGCCGACAGTCTGTCGCTTGGCTCTTCTGGCTAGTTTTTCTTTTTCGCGAAAACGCAAAAGCCTTATGTTTCATTGATAGAAAAAAGCAAAAGCCTTATGTTTCATTGATAGAAAAAAAGAAGTTTATGTACAAGTCAGAGGACGGATACAACACGCTGCACAACTCGACCCAAGAAAAAGCAACAAAAGCCTAAACTAGGGGAGTAGCTGGCGCACACCCCGGGCACCCGCGTCCGCCCAAAGCCGCGCCTCGGCCACAACGTCGTTGAACAAGAATGTCACCGAAGGCTGTGCGTTCTCGAAGACTGCCGCGTTACGGTGTTTCCAAATCCACCATGCCGTAAGCATGATAATCGAGGAAATGCCCTTACGCAGTTGGCGAGGGGTGGTCCGCATCACCAACGACCACCACTCCGCGAAGTCACCCTCAGCCGTGGGAGGGCCTGAGGTGGATCCACGACAGGACCTAAAACCAAACCGTCCTGAAGAAGGAGCATCTTGTGAGAGGATGCCTCATGGTCTCCACAGACTGGTCGCATAGCGGATATCTAGGCGCGTGCGGAAGGCCACGTCGTGCCAACCTTTCACCCGTCCAACACTTGTCGAGGCATGCCAAACAAACAAAGAACTTCACCCTAAGCGGCGCCCAGGATTTCCAGTTAAGCTTCCAGGACCCTGAGATGATCGCCCCCTGGTAGAAGGTGTCATAGCAGGATCCAGCTGAGTACTGGCCATCCGTCGTCCAACGCCAAACCAGCATGTCCGGGTCCGCCGATAGTTGGGTTTCCTGAGCCAGCCCCACAGCTGCACGTATTGCCACAGAGCGAGGGCGCTCGGTGCTCCTACTATGTCTGGGGATCCAGGTGCGTTCAATCAACGCCTCGCGGACCGTACGCGCTTTGCGCCTGCTCTTCGGCACAAAAGCGTACACCTCAGGCGCCATCTCCTTGATGGACTTGCCGTCCAACCACCTGTCCTCCCAGAAGAGGGCTGCTTCCCCGTTGCCGACCATCATGGAGGTAGAGGCTGCGAAGACATCCAGCTCCAACTTAGAGAAATGCATGTCCAGCCCGCGTCATGGTCGCAGGGGGTCAGTGCGCATCCTACAGATCCATCTCACCCTGAGGCTAATGACGGTGCGTGCGAGGTCTGGGATACCCAGCCCCCCCCCCCCTCCAGCCGCAGCGGCCTACACACCCGCGCCTAGTTGACGTGACAATGGCCACCATTAGCATCAGCTCCATCATCCCATAGGAATCCGCGTAAGATTTTGTTGACCTGCTTTAGTGCTTCCTTACGGAGGCTCAGCACCATCAGCTAGTGTAACGGGATCGCAGCGAGAACCGAGCGGATTAGCGCCAAGCGCCCTGCTCTGGGCATCATCGATGCGTTTCAGGTAGGTAGTTTGTCAGCCAGACGGTCTATGAGAGGCTAGAATGCTGGAGCCGTCAGCCTTCTGATAGACAACGGGATGCCAAGGTATCTCACTGGAAACGGCGCTAGCTGGCACTCCATGAGGTCAGCAGCGCCAGTGGTCTCAACATCCGAACAAGCGATCGGGAAACAGAGGATTTAGAAAACATCGAGAAAAGCTTTGCTGCCGGCTCATAAATCCGTACCCGCAGCCCGTAGTGTAGCCAGCGGCAGCATTCAGAAAACATGATCCACACCACCTCGAGGTAGTGGCGCTGTTAGCCTGATCCCTTGACATACAGATCGCATGATCTAGCAGCAGAAGTGCAGAAGTATTGTGATCTTCGGAGGATCCAGGATATAAATGCTCGTCGCTGAGCTTGTTAATTCTGTGATATGTAAGCTGATGTTAGGTTAGAGTTGGATTGATATGTTACTTTGAAGATTTGTACGCAGATGTATAGTACGCACGTGGTATGGACTTTTAGTGCTGCCATCTCGTGGAGATGAGAGTGTGGTTCATTGGGATATAAGATGAAACTGTTAATAGCATAGAGCAAACTTGCGGCAGGCTGCTCCTGAGGAGAGTCGTCAAGAAGATACTCTGGTTCAATGACACGACTTCACACAATTCTTACCTGCTTTGTAATCATAAATACGCATCGTGCATAATTGTATGGTCTTTGGGAGATAGTGAGGCCCTCTGGTTTTTTACTCATAAATTGAACAAACTCGAGTATTCTCAATAGCCGAGGGTACAGTTTCATAGAATAGGTGCATGCCACGTTTTAGATAGTTGAGATCGTATTCCTCCAGGCACAACCCAATTCGGTATTTTCATTGAGTTGTCTATATAAGTTACTCATTAATTGATCACACTATTTCTATCAGTTCTGAATGATTTGCTAGTGCATCAATTTTAATATAGTTTTTTTTATTTATGCTACTAGATAGATATATCAACTGTCTATCTATTGTTGCTAGTAACTGCTCCTCAAAGAGAAGGTCACCAACAGCAATACAGAAGCGTTGATTCTATTTTTTCTTTCTTTTTTGAAGCTGCCAAACACCACTAAAAAGGCACCGTTTCACTTACCTCTCCAACTGTAACCTTTACATTGCAGCAAATCATACATCTAATTCTACTAGCTAGATGCAGCGTTAAACAAGCGATTGACCAACGAGCTAAAACAAAACATACCTCATTAGTCAGTTATATTCACTCGCCGCGACACTCTAGGCGATCAATCCAAAAACTCACGGAGCGCATGTAGATCGACACTGTGGACCCATCAACTCTCGTACCGGTGGTTGGGGGAGAAGAAGGGGAAGATGTGAATGATCGACGAGACGGCGGCATCGCTTTCGTTACTGTAGAATGGTAGAATTGGATGGGATAGGTCACAATGGTGCCTTCCGTGTAATCTCATATATATAGGCAAATACAAGATTTACAATAACTACCATAATGGCCTCAATCTCCTATAAACGGAAGGCTCAAGATATGGTGTTAACTGCTATTGATATTCGGTTAATGACTCTGATATCATCTGTTAATGACACCGATATCCTAGGGATATTCGGTGGCCTCACACTCCCCTACAGTCGCAGCGGGAGAATGACACACGTTGAGACTGGACCGAAAATCCAGAAACAATGGCGACGCAAGTCCCTTGGTGAAGATATCAGCAAATTGGCACGATGATGGTACGTGGAGAACACGCACTTGACCAGGTGCCACTCGATCTCGAACGAAGTGTAGATCAATCTCGATGTGCTTGGTGCGCTGATGCTGAACCGGATTTGTAGACATGTAGACGGCGCTAACATTGTCACAAAATACGACGGTGGCCCAAGGGAGAGGTCGATGAAGTTCCGCCAAGAGTTGTCGCAGCCAAGTAGACTCGGCGACGGCGTTGGCGACGGCACGATACTCCGCTTCAGCGCTGGAGCGGGAGACGGCATGTTGGCGCTTGGAGGACCAAGACACCAAGTTGTCGCCGAGGAAGACGCAGTAGCCCGAAGTAGAATGCCATGTGTCGGGGGCAGCCGGCCCAATCCGCATCCGTGTACGTGATCATCAAATCAGCGACGGATGGTATGAGCTGGAGGCCGTGGCCGAGGGTGCCCTTGACGTAGCGAAGAACACGCTTGATCAAGTGGTCTCACGGATCGTGCATGTGAAGACAGATTTGCTGCACGGCGTATGCGATGTCGGGACGTGTGAACGTCAAGTACTGTAAAGCACTGGCAAGGCTGCGATACTCCGTAGGATCGGCGACGGGAGAGCCAGCGGTAGAGGCGAGCTTGGGCGCGGTGTCGATGGGGGTCGATGAGGACGTGCACGCTGTCATGCCAGCGCGATCCAGAATCTCAGCGGCGTACTTCTGTTGGTCTCCCAGAGGAAGTACGGGTGACCGTGATGCCGAGAAAGTAGTGGAGATCCCCCATGTCCGTCATGGCGAACTCGGAGTAGAGCCGTGATGATGCGCTGAAGAAGGGGCGTCGAGGAGCCCGTGAGAATGATGTCGTCGACATATAGGAGCAGGTAGGCCGTGTTGAATGTGCTGTGGAGCACGAAGAGGGAGGTGTCGGACTTGGAGCAAGTGAAGCCGATGGTCCCGACGAAGGAGGCGAAGCGCTAGTACCACGCGCGCGGAGCCTGCTTCAAACCGTAGAGGGAGCGGTTGAGACGGCAGACATGGTCCGGGCGGGTGGCGTCGATGAAACCCGTAAGCTGTCGACAGTAGACGGTCTCGAACAACGTTCCATAAAGGAAGGCGTTCTTGACGTCGAGCTGGTGGATGGCCCAGTTGAGGGAGAGCGTGATGGAGAGGATGACGCGGATCGTAGCCGGTTTTACAACCGGACTGAAGGTCTCGTCGAAGTCGATCCCAGGAGCCTGGGAGAAGCCACGAAGAACCCAACGTGCCTTGTAACGATCAAGGGAGCCGTCGGGGTTGAGCTTGTGGCCTTGGAGGGAGGATGCACGAGATCCCACGTGTTGTTGGACATGAGTGCACCGTATTCGGACTTCATAGCATCGAGCCAGTTGGGGTCCTTGAGAGCTGTCCGAACCGTTTTAGGGATCGGAGACAGGACGCCGGTGGCCGTGGTGTTGAGGTTGAGGCACTCCCGTGGCCTGATGATCTTGCCGGCCTAGTGCCGTGTCACCATTTGAGGAACGACGGGTTGTGGCGAGGGAAAGCGGGGCGGCGTGGCCGATGTAGAGCTCGGTGGAGAGGACGCCGTGGAGGGCGTGGCCGAGATGGTCGGCGAGCGCGCAGGAGTCGCAGTCGAGGGCGAGGCCGAGGATGACGCTGCGGGCGAGGCCGAGGGCAACGCTGTGGGCGAGGCCGAGGGCGACGCCGCGGGTGAGGCTGCCGCGGCAGAGCAGCGGGGCGCGACAGGCTGCCGCGGGGCAGTGGCAGGCTGACGAGGGACCGCGGCAGGCTGCCGGGGAGCCATGGCAGGGGTCGGCACCACGCGCTGCCGAGAGCGCGCAGGTGGCGGGACGTGGATGAATGTGTCGCTTTCATCATCCGCAGGGGCCGCGATGTGTTCCTGGAGGAAATCATAAGAGTGTGTAACGTTCGTTTGAGCGAAAGGAAAGTTAGTCTCATCAAAGACGACATGTCGAGATATGATGATACGGCGAGTCGCTATTTCCATGCATCGGTAGCCCTTGTGATTAGGCGCATAGCCAAGAAAGATGCATGGAGTAGAGCGAGGAGATAACTTATGCGGCATGGTAGATGCAATATTGAGATAACATAGGCATCCAAAGACACGAAGGTTGCAGTTGGAGGGAGGGGTAGAGTAGAGAGCCGCGAAGGGGCAGGAAGCGGAGATCGCGGTGGTAGGGAGACGGTTTAGACCCAAAACTTAGGCGGCATGGAGGCTTGGAATAGAAGTGTGCGAACGATGTCATTTACCGTGCGAATAACTCGTTCGGCCTTGCCGTTTTGTTGGGACGTGTAGGGGCAGGAAAAACGCACGTGGATGCCGTGAGTGGACGCATGATCATGAAGAGATCTGTTGTCGAATTCCTTGGCATTATCACAATGTATTTGTATCTGCAGAGTTAGTGCAAACTGAGTTTGTACATACGTACGAAAATTAGAGAGAACACCAAAGGTTTCAGATTTGCGTCGTAGTGGAAAGGTTCATAAAAAATGAGTAAAATCATCCAATATGACTAAGAAATATTTATAACCAGACATGCTTTCAACCGGAGAGGTCCAGAGATCACACTGTACAAGTTAAAAAGGACGCAAAGTACAACTAGTAGAATCTGAAAATGGTAAACGAACGTGTCGACCAAGTTGACACGCATGATATAGACTAGACCCTTTTATTTCTTTGTGACAAGGTAGCGATGACGCGAGGCGGCGGAGCGAGTCGTGTCCTGGGTGACCGAGCCGGCGGTGCCAAAGGGTGGGGGGGGGGGGGTCGGGGGAGGCGATCAAGGCGTGGAGGGCGACACCAGGGGCAGAATACGGGTAGAGGTCACCCGAACTATTGCACCTGAGAATTACCACCTTGGTATAAAGGTCCTTCACAGAGAAACCAGCAGGGTCAAATTCAACGGAGACACAATTATCACAAGTGAATTGTCTAACAGATATTAGATTTTTGATGATACTAGGAGTAACTAGAACATTTTGTAGATGAAGTGGACGGTTAAAAAAAGATGAACGGAGAGAGGCATAGCCGGAGGAGGTGACAGGGAGAGAGGAACCAACATCAACGACTACGCTAGAAAAAGGAGCACGAGAGTTAAGATTTTTTAGGATACCGGCATCCGATGACATGTGAGCAGAGGCGCCTGTGTCCATGACCCACTCGGTAGGAGGGGGTGAAGGCTCATGGTGTTGAGCTGGTTGATGAGGGCGGTGGCGTCCTATGATGGCGAGGCGGCGTACGGAGCGGTTGGGGCAGGGGCGTAGCCGTACGGTGCGGGTGGTGCAGGGGCGTAGCCGTACGGGGCAGCGGTGTTGTAGTAGCCAAGAGCGGGCGCCGCTGCCTGCGGGGACGCCATGAAGCCGTGCGCCGCGGGACGAGGAGATGCCGCGCCGGGACGCGGTCCGAGGATGCCCGTGCCCATGGGGTACATGTAGATGGACCACGTCCACTGGTTGTAGGGTGTGGGAGCGGCTGGTGCACCGCTAGGTGCTGCAGGGGCGTCGTTGACCTTCCTCTTCTTGCCCTTGGGGCGGCCGCCATTGGGGTTGAACGGCGGTGGTGCAGGGGCCGGGTGGCCGTAGCCCGGTGGCGGAGGACGAGGAGGTACATGGCCACGATACCCAGGGGCGCCGCCACCGCCCGTGTTGGTGTAGAGGGCAGCAGGGGCCGAGGCGCGGTTGCCGTGGTGCGGCTTGAGCTCCTGGAGGAGGAGCATGTTGCGCAGCTGGAGGAAGGAGGGGATCGGGGTCAGCAGCGGGACGAGCGCAACGATGTGGTCGTAGTCGGAGTCGAGACCCTTGAGGACGTTCCAGACGAAGGCATCATTGGTGACGGGGGTGCGGCGCCCGGTTTTCTGCTCGAGGCAGTAGGCAGTGATAGACTTGCCCTCCTGCTCGATGTTGCGGAATTTCTGGCCGAGGTAGCCAGCCCGGGCCTGCTGGTTGTCGCGGAAGAGGGCGACGATGCGCTGCCAGATGGAGTAGGCCGTGGTGGGGTTCTCCATCACCATGTCGGTGATCTCGGGCGTGACGGAGCTGTAGAGTCAGTGCATAATGGTGGCGTCCATGCGCAGCCACTCGTCGTCATCGGCGGGCGGCGTGGCCGTGGTGAGGTGGTCGGCGAGGGCGCAGGTGGTGACGGCGATCTGCACCATGTTGTTCCAGCGGGTGTAGTTCGATGCCTCGAGGTCGAGGGTGACGGGGATGAGCGCCTTGACGCTCTGGATGTTGGTGGCCTAGGCCCAAAGGGCGGCGAAGGGAGAGGCGCCGGCGTCGGACATGGTGGGGGAGGAGGGGCGGCGGCGCAGGGGAGGGGAGGAACCCTAGCGCGGCGGCGGTAATAGAGGAGGGTGGCGGAAGCTGAGGTTTGTTTGGCTGATACCATGTAGAAAGGTAGAATTGGATGGGATAGGTCACAATGGTGCCTTCCGTGTAATCTCATATATATAGGCAAATACAAGATTTACAATAACTACCATAATGGCCTCAATCTCCTATAAACGGAAGGCTCAAGATATTGATATAGTGTTAAATGCTATTGATATTCGGATATCATCTGGTAATGACACCGATATCCTAGGGATATTCGGTGGCCTAACACTTACAATGCACCATGTGATCTTGTTGTAACGGTTTTCGCTCGTTTTTTCGTTTATTAATGAGGCGCTTCGGTTCTCCCTAAATAAATCGATGAGGTAAATATTTTGCTTTCGTTTCGGGAAAAAACAGTGTATATACTGTGTACTGTTCCCATCATTCCACCAAAACTGAATATGATCTCTGACAAGCACGTGAATCAGCATCAGTATCAGTGTTTTATTTAAGTCTCTGTTTGAACTGCAACTGTTCTGCTGCTCTGATAGAACAATCCATGGTTTTGTTGGCTGGTGGTCTGTGTTTTTGTTCGACTAGTACAAATGCCCGTGCGTTGCTACGGGTCTCAAATTTTATTTCCTAATGTACATATATATAATAGCATCAAGCCTAGTGAGCAACATCTTCAACCGAGAAAGGAATATCTCCTACACGGATACTATTCTGGTTACTCCAGCAAGCAGTCATCAGTTGAATCCTCAATTGCTCCGATATTTTCCACACGATATGTAGTGCCATATCAGCGTTTGTCCAGGCGATCGTTTATGTCAAACATGCTCCAGTCCATGCTTCCACCACACACCAGGTTAACCTCCTTGCACTTGATGAAAACATGTGCTCTTTCCTCCTAACTTCTATAGTTATATTGCCAAAGAGACACTTGTTGAAGGGGAACAACCTAGACATTGCAGGTATTACACATAAATAATACTCCAACTGTAGTTCACAATTGAGATTTAGATTTAAAGAGAATGATTCCATACCAACATGAAGTCCAACAATAAAGCTAGCTTGGGCATGATCGCATAAACGTGTGCAACAAATTTCTAGAGGGCAAGAAGCAAATATGAGTGAAGGGATCCAAACTTCCAGTTGTTAGCTGTTTCGACATGTCGGTTTTGGAGTTGTAGGTTAGTTAGAGGCTGTCAGACCGGCCTTGAGCTAATTCCCCTCTCATGCTCTTCCTTTCTTGCATCGTCATGAAGAGAGCAACCTGCGACCGCTGCCATCGTCGTGGGCGCTCACAATCATCAGCCACCTACACCATGCCCTCTGCGTGCATCACAAGTTAAGCTCCCAGCCATCCGTCGACGTTGTCCCGCATGCTCCCTATGTTCATCGTTCCCGAGGTCGACGGCCCTTTGGCGTCTCTTCTCGCACGCGTGGCAAGCAGGAACGGGCGGCAAATCCCACCTCCATCTCGTCCCTTCTCGATCCTTCTCGATCCCCTCATCGCGCCTCTCCTCATTCCGGCGCCCATCGACGATGTCATGCTAGGACGCCACCTGGTCCCGCTCTTCACCCTTCCCTGAGGTTGAAGGCCCTCTGGCGCCTCTTCTCGCGCACTTCGCGGGGAGGAACAGGCGGTTCCCGTGTGGCCTACGACCTTAGTGAGAGGGGGTATAAACTGAACCGGTACCATGGCATGGTAGTATTAATGGATTAGGTGGGAGGGCAAAGCAATAAAAAAAGTTGGAATCGAAGCAGCGACAGGAAAAAATTCCTCCTTTTTAAGTAATATATAGTTAAATAAAAATGCAAATAAGTACAAGTACGTGAATATTGTATATAAATTATTTTTGAAAATAAAAGAATTGAACTTGACACGGTCTCATGAGCATTGGAAATCTAGAGTTAGGAATAATTATTTGGGCTCTGAACTCGGGGAAAAGAAACTAAAAGCAACATTGTGGCCCGATATATACACCACCCAATCTAAAAGAGCACCCAGTAAAAGATGGAGGAACTCCTGCACCCAACAGAGTACGTAAGAGCAGACAAGGGAAAACAATTCTCTTTGGAGGATACACCAAATCATCTTCTCTCGCATAAGTTTCTACCCAATGCGATTCAGAACAATAGGCCTTAAAAGATATTTTGCTACAAATACATTTCATCATCTTTTCTCGCACTACATGTCACCTCAACATGAGTGCACATTCACATGTATAAAAATATAGTGATGCATTATTCCAAAAGCATTAAGATACAACTTCACTTGAAGCGTGGCTCTTAAAAGCTATAATCTAACGTTGAGAGCTATAACACCCCCAACCGATAATGTCTTACTAAAGACTACGAATAATCCTATTTCTAGCAGAGAACACAACCAGTTATGTCTACATGGATAATCTTATTTATAGCAGCCGGTAACATCGATATTGATTGATGTGGTTTTTAGGACGTCCAACTGAACTATTGGTATACGTTCTATCTAAAGCATGTGCCAAGTTGGCATGGCATATAGCATTTGGCATGGAAGTTAATCACCATATGATGCATGTTCACAATAAGCTGCTTCCGGGTCAATATTTTCCGGCAACCATATACCATCTATTAAGATAATAATGAGTTGGCATAAACAGCTACAACCAATTACACATATGAGCTAACAGTTCTAAGTTCCTAATCAATGCCGTCGGTTCTTGACAATCTCCCAACATATTCTATAAATAAATGCATTGTTTCGTGCAAGTTTTTCTACCAAGTAATTCAATCAAAGCAACTGATACTGCAGTGCAAAAGGTGCAAAGTCTTATACCGTCTGCAACACCAATCTCGAGCATGTACCTGAAATTAATACAGAGGCAAAAAAACATAGATCAATTCAAGGATTATGTCCATATGAATGGTTTAACATTTAGGTTAAGAATGTATTTGATGAGACTGATGTTTCATGTCCGAAATTAGAGACACTGAAAATATACCAAAGAAAAATATCTCTACCTAATAAATAAGAGGTCTGCATAATTTAGTCAGGAAGGCAGTAAGATAAATACTGGAAAGAGAGCAACTTACACTCATTGTAGACATAATGCACACATTCCATGATGGAGATGACACTGATGGAAAATTCATAAAAGCACAACATTCAGTTCACCATTCTTGAGGGTGTTGACCCGCATTTATATCCTGAAGCATGATGCCTTCCTCCCTGAGCATGTGATCCCGCCCCTTCCCGTCGAAGTGGTTTTATATGCAGTCCATCTTTCACCGGTGGTGGATGAGAGAACGTGCATTGTCCTGCTTTATGTCAAGTTAATCATCATGGACAAATTAATATTGTATTACTTCATTGTGTAATACTCCAAGATGTGCCTCAGTTGAGTATTACATGTGCAGCGGGAAGAGACTCTTTTGTAATGGCATGCAACAACGCAGGTAGAAGAGTAGTTCAACAGATGTTATGATTCAGTAAACCACTGGAACAAATATAGCCAAACCAACATAAGAGAACTCCTCAAAATAATTTAAAAACACTCAAAAGCTTAATGCTAGGTCATTCCATGAATGTTTCACATTGACAAACACTGATGGTGAAACCAAAACTCTGCCAATTTGCTGATTGTGCAATTAATGAAGGGATATGTATAACATTGTTAGAGTTCTACACAACTCGTACGAAATACCTATGTCCTAGTATCAAAGTAGAGATCATGAAGGCTCATAAGGAAAACTCATAGTTAGTCAGTGGAAATCACAGAGCTCTTACCAAGCCTTAGATTAATTAATGGATCTTGTGTGCATTGTTTACTTACTTGACTGGAAAAAGAAGCTAATTCTGAATCCTACCTCTGATTCCCTTTATTGTACCAATTCATAAAAACCAATATGCATACATACAAAAAAATAGCATATATAGAAGCATGAATTGCCAAATTAATGGTTTTTAGGAGATATCGATCAAACGGGTGATATGAATTCCAAGTGTCTATGCGGCAAGTTTAAATATGCACATAATGTATCACATGCCTTTCAGGCAACCAATCTTACATGGTGATGGAAACCGGAGAGCGTAGGTATAGAACATGAGTTATGAATTTCACAAGAAGGGGGAAAGGAATTCTGCCTTAACTCACAATACATAATATCCACATTTTACCTTCTGTTTTGAACTCAGGAAAACCAGAGGATGATCTTAGACAATTCCCTTTGTAAATATGGGGGCATCGATGGCTCTTCCAACAGACATATCAGACTTATGTAGTGGATTATGGAGCAAAATGATCATACCAGTTCTCCACGTCATGCTGCTTTGTCTCCAACTATGGGCAGCAAAATATTTTCCTTTTTCACTTCCTAGAAATTAATGTTTTGCACTATTTAACTTTTTCCTTCGAAAACGATGGCTTTCCATAACCATAACCATAATATGTACCAAAATACTATTAAGGCTGTAGTTTCACATATATGAGAAAATATGGCCAGGTTACTATTAAGTTACACAAGGTTAATTTCAGACTATTAAGTGACACAATACCTATATATATTTTCTGGTAACATGCAGTACTGAAACATGCAGAACTGAAAAATAACAGCAGTTGGATGGTTAAACTTAATTCTTTTTGCAATGTAAAAATGAATCGTCACCAAGCATATCATATGTAAGTCAAAGTTATCCCAGAAAGAAATAGGTATATCACAGAACTGTTCTACTTACCTCGCATACTCATAATTTTTGCAGGTTCAAGCCATTCTAGGCCAGTTGACATTGCATGAATCAGGCAAGGATCGCTGGAAAACACAATGTAAGGATGGGGCTTACATGTCCAACTTATTTTATCATCACACTTTAAGAAATCGGGTGGCTAGTGGGACTTTTTCCAATATCTGGAAGAGCAAGTGTACATTTCAAATCAAAGTTTTTGCATGGCTCTGTGCAGTGATCGGCTGAACACCAGAGATATGCTTCGAAGACGAAAATGCAATGTTACTGGTGTCTTCCATTGCGAGATGTGCCCAACCAGGCGACTTGAGGACTGCAGCACCTTTTTCTCCAGTGCAATTATAGTTCCCGGATATGAAATTATTTACAAATTGGCTGGGGCCAGGGAACAACAATGGAGCAGCTGGTTGATAATGCCAAGAGAAACTTTAGTGAGCCTTTCTTTCTTGAAGTCATAATCATTTCTTGTTGGCATATATGGGAGCAGAGAAACTTGGCTATCTTTGAAAAAATACTTGCAATATTCAGAGCATGGAAAGGGACCTTCGTTCATGACACCTCTTTGCATATGCAAGACGCAGCATGTACCATCCCTTTCAAGATGGATTGACAACCTTTTTAAATATTTTTTAGGAACTGTATATTTGTAAATAACGCTGATTGGGGGTAATAAATTGGTGTGGGGATCTTCCCCCACAGTTTCATGCTCAAAAAAAATGAAATACATAAGTCAAATCTGGTAAAATTAATGTGCACCCAAGCTATGGTGGAACATTTCATATGTAAGATAAATGGTGTACGTACAGATAAACTGGAGTAGTTTGTGTCTAAAACATGAAACATGAAACCTATTTCTAGATAAGTGAATACACTTGAAAGACGGAACATCATTCTACAGGTTTAGATAACAAAGTCATTTTTAGTTTAGTTTCCTTGCTCTCGCGAGAGAAAATATTTTAGCTAAATCTGAACTTGTAAAACCAACCACAGTTGACAAAAGAAGGCGGTTATTTATCTATATCTGAACTTGCCAGATGGGGGGGACAGTCAGCAACGGCGTCCTACTGACCGCAGCGACTGGCGGAGTGATCAAGACAATGTGACAGTGGCACTACAAGCCACGAATTGTCGAAAGTTCTCGTAAGCACAACACATCTGCAAATGTAAATACCAACTCTATTTCAGTTACTTATAAGTACAAATATAAAGTCATGTTAACTATCTGAATAACAAAAAAAAGTCATAAAAGGGAAAACCATACGCCCTTCATGGTTATATCTTCTATCCAATAACTTGATTGATGTATGTCAAGTTTTATGAAAGTAAAGATTAAAATAAACAGAGAGAATATTATCGGCTGCAAGTATATAATAGTACAAACTTACTTGATCTACCTGTATTTGATAAATGGCAACGTTATTGTTATAGATACCTGATCTCATGAAATAAAGTGTAGACCATGTGCCTGATAAGATATGGCATCATGGTAAGTACCAACATTGTACAGTCAGTGCAGAATGCATGCTCTGGTAGATCAAGAATAACATGTTAAGAAATCTGAACTAAAATAAACATGATGAATATACTCTGTTAAGTCGAATTGGGTATTTCATTGGAGTCACAGAAATGTGAAGATATCTAAATCTGAAGGTTTACTTGTTTCTCATGGCGGCGAAAAGAAAAGACAGAACTAAGTTTTGAGGGATACTCCAGTTTAGGTAGAAGCAATAAAATGGAAAGTAACAACATACTGTCGCAATTATGTTGGCCGAAGCTCATTTTATAAAAAGAAATACATTTCCATCTAAAAGAAATATCATTTTCTAGGTTAGATCAAGAATCGAGCTGGTAATGATGAATCTGCACCCATCAACATTTTAAAAAACATAATTAGGCATTGAGTTAGAAACAGCAAAATACAACAAAAGACACATTGTATTTTCACTCCAGAGCAAAGTTCATCGGTCCTGAACTGGCAAGTTTTTATTAAAAATAACATACTGAACTTTTGATGACCCCTAATTGTTGCTTTTAGTCAACTTTTTATCGCTTGCCGGTGACAAGTTTTCTTGGATGTCATGTCTATACATAAAATATTGCCTCACGAAAAGAAACACATTTCAGCCAATCTTCAATCGAAGCCAATTAGAGATATAGGCCTAATACCGGGGGCAATTTTCCCCACTGCTTGTAGAGTAACACACTGTTAATAGTACCAACTTTTCAAATCCATCTTGTGGCACTGATCGGTTCATGGCCCATATTCATCCGCTAATAGAAATCCCACTACATGTGAGCTTGGCTACCGATTCCTCTCTCCTAATCATCACCGGTAGCAACAGCTCTCACACCACCATTGGCAAATCAGGCGATGTGGGTCTCGCTTGCCAACGCAGTGGTCAGATCTTAGCCTAATCATCTGCATCACCGAACTAAACGGACTAATCCAGAAACAGGAACGCAATCGCAGGGTAAAAAAGGCTACAAAATGCAGTGATTTAGATTAGAGAGGATCAAGAGATGGAATAAGGGACACACCTGTGGGGCACGAGGTGGGTGGAGATGCAGGAGTGCCCGAGCAGTAGGTCGGCGACCTCGGTGGTGGCGGCGGCGACAACGGGGAAGATGGGGAGGCAGGGACACACAGCGGAGGCCGACCGTCGGTGTTGGGTGTGCAGGATAGCATGTTCGGCGGTGGGGGCGGCACGTGCCGGATTGCACCGGAGGATGCAGCCGCCTTGTCTCCAACCTCGTCGTCGTTGTCGTAGGGGGCAACGGGCGAGCGGCGAGCAGCGGTGGTAGGGGGCAAGCGGCGAGCAGCGGTGGTAGGGGGCGAGCAGCGGGAGCGGGGGACGAGCAGGACAACATCGGCGGCCTGCCCTCTGGTTGTGGTGTTCGTGCGGCGGCCTCGGGTGTATCGCCAGATCCCGATCCAGAGATTGAGGTTGGGGCCAGCTGAGGAGATTGTGTGTTAGGCGGGCCCACCTGTCGGCGCTGGTTAGACGAAATGTTGGACGACGAAACTGTTGGTCGTAGTGGTGTGTTGGCAGAATAGGGAACATATTCCTCCTTTTTAAGTAGTGTAGAAAGCGTCGACAGTACCCGTGAATGTGCGTGGCTTCAAGCCTATGTTAGCTGATGCATGTCGCAACCGAGTAACAGCATATCGCGTTTTCCATCCTTCACGGCAGAAGGAAATATTTATGAACCAGAATACCGGATGAATGCAGTTTTTAGGGCATCTCTAGCGGCGCGATCCATTTTAGCGTCCACGCGCGTTCGTTGAAATGGTCGAAATCGACCGCGCGTCCGTTTGCATCGAGGACTGCTGACGACGCCTCAGCGCCTCCTGTCTTCGTGGACGAGTCGGCGGTGCAGACCCGAAGAGAAAATCCCTGTCGCCCATGAAGCCCGCCCTTTTTTCTCTTATCCGTCTCGGTCAACAGATACGTACGCCAGCTGTCGAAGTCGATGGCGTACGCCGGATCGTCGCGGAGGTCCGGCGGCAGGTACCGCCTCCTTCGCCGGATCTCTGCGCTCCGATCAGGCTCGCGCGCAGGGACGGGAGGGATGGGCACCCGGCGGCAGCTGATCCGCCAGCCGCCAGGCAGTTGCACGCCAGACCAGCGCTCGCACGACATCCATTTACCGTGCATGAGCCTCCCCAGCGTGACGGGGAGCGGCACCCTCTTGCAGCCGCTGCCGGAGGCCTCGAAGTCGTTCTTCTTCCCCATGGCGCTGCGGCGGTGGTGGTGCGAGTGGAGGTGTGGAGGTGTGGAGGAAGGAGGAACACGGCCGGTGGTCTTTAAGCGCGGCCGCGCGCGGGATACGATGGCATTGAAGGCGGCGCAGAAGCCCAGCCGCCGCCCGCCAGTGCGCGTGCAGAACAGGCAGCCGCGCCATTGATTGCGAAGGCTGCGGCGCAGACGCGGAAGCGCTGACCGCCGAAGCGATGACCTCGATGCAGGCTCGCTGCCAGGCGGGCCCGGTGGAGAAGCGAGCGGACACTTTGCGCGTCCGCCGAGCGTCCGCATAGACGCAAACCTGGCGCATATTTGGGCCAGGTTTGCGTCTCCGCGGACGGCCCGGTCACTTTGCGTCGCCCCGCTGGAGGTGGTGTCAGACGCATTTCCGGTTCACGCGGACGCAAACGGTCGCTGAGCGTCAGTTTGCGTCGCGCCGCTGGAGATGCCCTTAGTCACCGACCTGACCTTGAAATTAGGACGGTCATGAAACCCTGGAGGGTGCCAAAACTGGGATCTCCGCCGACGTGGTCGACGTGCAGATTCGCTCAAATCCGCTGCCATGCTTCTTGTCCTGGCCGAGCTGTTACTGTCAGTCCGACTTCCCTCAAAAATAGTATTCCTAGACTTGTCATTCAGCATCCGTGCCGTGGCCCGTAATGCCGCCAGCCGCAACATTCAGAAGACATGGTTCACGCCGAGGTACTGGCTCGGTTAGCGTGATCCCTTGGGGTACAGAGTACAGACCGCATGATCTATTAGCAAAACTGCGGCGATTTCTGTGCAACCCAGCATATAAATGTTCAGCTCGAAGCATGGTGTCCTGTGATGTGTAAGCTGATGCTAAGTTAATTAGATCCCTTTGAAAATTTTAACACAAATGTATGGCACGCACATGATATGGGGTTTTAGTGTGTGATGCCATCTCGTGGCGATGAGCGTGCTAATAGTTTGGGATATTAGATGAAACTGATGATAGCATAGAGCAACGCAGGAGCAATTATATTAGGTGGCGTCGTCAAGAAGAAATCCTAGTTTATGTGCACAATTCCTCACTTCTTAGACACTTGGTATTCACAAGTGTGCATCAACGCCTGCAGCCCTGCCGGAGCCACGCCCATCTTCATCCAATAAAACCGACCGGGTCCAAACACGCAAAAGGCCCCTGTCAGCAGCAGCAATCACCAAGCTCCAGATAAACACAAAGGGGGAGTGGAAAAAAATCGATGACCAAACTCCATGGCGTCAGAGGGAAATCAAGAAGTTTAAGGAGTTGATTGCGGCTTCAACAAGCAAATGGGAGAATGGATCAGTAGACACGCACATGTGAAATCTACAGCTTAGTAAGGTGAACAATTCTAGCCACTCATGATCTTCAATTCCCTCCTGATTTACTGCTATCTCCTCCTTATTTGCTCCTACCTCTGGGTGTTAACCATCTAACAAAAGAAAATAACACTAGCTAGCAGGAGGAAAAAATAGAAGCAAACATCCAGGTATATTTCAGCTCATAGCATGGAGAGGATATTAGAAAGATATTTAATATAGCAAGTTCTGGTCTGGTGATTTCACACCACATTACAAATACATACCATATAAGGCAAGACTCAAGTTCATCTCCAAAACAATAGACTGGAGTAACAGGTAGATAAAAGTGCCAAAAAGTGATTAGATACTAGTTAGCAATCTGAGCACTCGTTTTTGGTCCATCGATCCGCCCAATCGAACCGGTGTCACGCCGTCGCGAGTTTTGTTCCGACAGAATCCCACCTGGGACCTCTGCACGCCCCACCTATTATGGGTCCCTCGCACGCCTCACCTACTAGGAAACCCGAAAACTCGTTTTTACCGGCGCCCGGTACCTACCGGCGTCAAATCGACCATCCAGCTGCATCTAGATTGGTGCGACCGTTTCCCCACCCGGCCGTATATCCCGTACTCCTCTCCCTTCGCGTTACGTATCTGTATCTCTCACAAACCGACATGGTCCACCACTCCCGGTCCAAATAATACCGGAAGAGGATTCTCTCTCGTTTGTTCCTCTTCAGATTCCATCGCCGCCGCCTCCTTCTCCGCCGCACCCCGCTTTGCCCCGGCGGACAACCGCCTAATCACCTGCATAGATACAGCTAGGTGGCGGCCAGAACGACGACGCCTCGCACGAGCATGAGCTGCATCGGTGCGGCGGCCGAAACGGCGGCGCCGTGTAGGAGCACGAGCTCGCGCGCACTCGATTTGCCGTCTTCCGTCGCAACCGCGTACGGATGCGTTGAGCGCGCAAGACGTCTGAACTAACGGCGAGGTGCAAGAGGTTGTCTACGCCCTCTTCCTCCTCGACGCGGCACTCCGGAGAAGATCTCAACCCAGCCTCCCCGGCAGCACATCCGGTCTACCCGACGACGGCAACTACTCATCCACGATACCGGGCTGGAACTGCGGGATGCTTTGCTCATATTGTTTCCAGTTTCCATGCCTCCCGCTTCTTGTGGTCACGCCGGCCGCTGTACGCAGGTGATTGACTGCTCCCCTTTTATCTGTCTACTGTGTCATGAATTTAGTGCTAGTGCTGCTGCGAGCTAATTGCTGCTGCTCCGTTCATCTGCCTATTTTATCATACTCGTCGTTGTAGAAGAGATATTGGAGATTGCACAGCACCAATAGGACCGGCTGCTAAACACAGAGACCTATACCTATACAGTATGTTATATAGACGGACACATGTATAGATGGACACATGTACAATTACAGGTACAACCCTGACAAAACACAGGGACCTATACCTATACAGTATGTTACTCAACACCCCCCGCAGTCGAAGGGTCGGCACCGACACATAGACGAGCGAAACTCCGGAAAAGTCGTGGACGACATCCCTTCGTCATGATATCGGCAAATTGTTGAGACGTCGGTACGTGAAAAACTCGAACGCGACCGAGGGCAACTTGCTCACGAATAAAGTGGATGTCCAACTCAATGTGCTTGGTGCGCCGATGATGAACGGGGTTGGCGGAGAGGTAGACGGCCGACACGTTGTCGCAGAAAACCACCGTAGCCTTGTCAACAGGACAAGAGAGCTCGGACAGAAGCTGGCGAAGCCACGTGCACTCAGCCACAGCGTTGGCCACATCGCGGTACTCGGCCTCAGCACTGGAGCGAGACACGGTGGGCTGCCTCTTGGAGGACCAAGAGACGAGCGACGAGCTGAGGTAGAAGCAGTAGCCGCTGGTGGAGCGCCGCGTGTCCGGGCATCCCACCCAGTCCGCGTCCGAGTAGGCGACGAGGTCGGTCGACGTCAAGGGGGAAGCATGCAACGACAAGCCGTAGCCCATGGTACCACAGACGTAGCGTAGAATCCGCTTTACCGCGGCCCAATGAGCATCCCGAGGAGCATGCATGTGCAAGCATATATGCTGCACAGCGTACTGGAGCTCCGGTCGCGTCAACGTCAAGTACTGGAGAGCACCGACGATGGAGCGGTAGAACGGCGCGTCGGACGCCAGCGACCCATCACTGGCGGAGAGCTTGGCCTTCGTGTCGATAGGGGTAGGCGCAGGGTTGCAGTTAAGCATTCCGGCACGCTCGAGAAGCTCGTGGGATACTTCCGCTGATGAAGGAAGAACCCGTCCGCACGCCGGACAACCTCGATGCCGAGGAAGTAGTGGAGCGGGCCAAGGTCCTTCAATGCGAACTCAGCGCGAAGACTGTCGGTGAGCTGTCGAAGAAGAACAGCGGTGGAGGCCGTCAGGATGATGTCATCGACGTACAGCAGCAGGTAGGCCATGTCGTTGCCGGTCCGGTAGACGAACAGCGACGCATCGGAACGCGTGGAGTGGAAGCCAAGCTGATGCAGGAAGCCGGCGATGCGTTGGTACCAGGCGCGGGGCGCCTGCTTCAGTCCATACAGGGACCGAGAGAGCAAGCACACGTCATCGGGGGGCTCGGTGTCGACGAAACCGATGGGCTGCTGGCAGTACACCTTCTCCTGCAAATGGCCGTGAAAGAAGGCGTTGGAGACGTCCATCTGATGCACCGGCCATGCGCGAGAGGCGGCAAGGTGCAACACCGTGCGGATCGTGTCCGGTTTGACGACCGGGACAAACGTATCCGTGAAGTCGACGCCAGCGCGTTGCCGAAAGTCGCGCACGACCCAGCGCGCCTTGTAGCGCTCGAGAGTACCGTCGAAGCCGAGCTTGTGCTTGAAGACCCATTTGCCAGTGATGACGTTGGCGCGAGGAGGCCGGAGAACCAGCTCCCAGGTCCGGTTGCACTGTAGCGCATTGTACTCCTCCTGCATGGCAGCGCGCCAATGCAGGTCGCGCATGGCGGCGCGAGCCGAGGTGGGCACTGGCAAAGGAGCGGAGGAAGACGAAGACGCAGCAGCGGTCGCCGGGCCGGTTGCGGAGCCGGTTGGACCGGCCTGCTGACCGGACGGGCCGGTAGGGGTACCGGTTGGTCCGGCCTGCAGACCGGGTGGGTCGGCCGAGGGACCGGTTTGACCGGGCGGCCGACCGGGCGGAAGGGCGGAGGCCCCTAGATACCACTCCGGTTGGCACCGGTCAGGGAGCCGGTTTTGACCGGGCCGACCGGTCTCCGGGCTGGTTCGACCGGGTGCTGGGCCGGGTCGGCAGCTGGGAGGTATGCCGCCGTCATGCGGCGAGATGTCGCTGCCGCCGGCCCGGGCTGCGTACGCGGCGGACGGAGACGCCGTGCAGACGTACTGGTCGGCGGGGTAGCGTGTAGACTGTCGTCGCACGCCCGCACGTGCGCGGGTGAGCATGGGCTCAGGGGCCGCAGCGACGGGCGGCGAGGAGGGCGACGAGGCAGCCGATGTAGAGGCGGCCGAAGGGGACGCCACGGGTGATGGGGGCGCCGGAGGCGCCTCGGGTGTCGCGGGCGACGGGGGCACCGGGGGCGCCGCGGGAGACGAAGACGCCGAGGGACCAGGCGGGGCCGGCGCAGAGGGGGCCGCCGCGGTCAGACGTCGGCGCGCGACCGCAAGAGGGCCAGCGGACACCGGGGGCATCGTCGGAGGTGTCGCCAAAAGTCCCTGCTGAAACGGAAAAACCAACTCGTCAAAGTACACGTGCCGGGAGGTGAGGACACGGTGGGAGACTGGGTCGTAACAGCGGTAGCCCTTGGTGTTGGCGGGGTAGCCGAGAAACACACAAGGGAGAGAGCGCGGCGCAAGCTTATGCGCGGCGGTGGCAGCAGTGTTAGGCTAACACCGGCAGCCGAAGATGCGAAGGTCATCATAGGCGGGCGGCGCACCATAGAGGAGGTGATGCGGCGTGTAGGACCAACGCACACGACACGGGCGGATGTTGACGAGGAGAGTCGCCGTGGCAACGGCATCCGACCAGAATCGTGGGGGCATGGATGCGTGGAACAGAAGGGTGCGGACGCAGTCGTTGAGGGTACGAAGCATCCGTTCGGCACGGCCGTTCTGTGAAGAAGTGTATGGACACGTGAGGCGGAAGACGGCGCTGTGGGCGGCGAGAAGTAAGCGAATGGTGATGTTGTCGAACTCTTTGCCGTTGTCGGTTTGTAAGGCGTGGATGGGGCGACCGAACTGAGTGGAGACGAAGGCGAAGAAGGCGGTGAGGGTGGCGGCAACCTCTGATTTACGGTGAAGGGGAAAAGTCCATACAAAGTGCGAGTAATCATCAAGAATCACAAGATAATAATTATAACCAGAATTACTCGGAACCGGCGAGGTCCAAACATCACTATGAATAAGTTGAAACGGAAAAGACGCGACTGTGGAGGAGGAACTAAACGGAAGGCGAACATGTTTGCCTAGACGACATGCTTCACAAGAGTGGGCATCCGTTTTATTACAAGTAAAGGAGAAGCCTTGCATTATTTGACACAGAGCGGCGGAGCTAGGATGGCCAAGACGGAGAGGGCGAGTGGGCGACCGGTGGTGGTGGAGGCCGTGCCAACTGGGTAGAGATCGCCGGGGCTGTCACATCGGTGGAGGAGCATCTGGGTACGACCATCCTTGAAAGAAAAACCAAAAGCGTCAAATTCCACAGTCACAGGGTTATCACGACAGAAGGACTTAACGGAAACAAGATTTTTAATCAAGTCAGGAGAAACAAGAACGTTATGTAGAGAGAGAGAGGAGTGGAAGTAGAAGGAAAAGAGACGGAACCAGTGTGAGTAATGGGAAGAGCATGACCGTTGCCAACGATGATGCGAGAGGAAGTGGAAGCGGGTGTAGAAAATGAGAGGCTACCGGGGTGCGCAGCCATATGCGCGGAGGCGCCGGTGTCCATGAACCAGTCGCCACCGCCACCATACGCCCCAGCAGAGGGGGCGCTCTGGAGGGCGGTCAGGAGCGCGGGATCCCACGGGGCCGAGCCCGGGGGGGGCGACGTAGGCTGGGGCGCAGCGTAGAACGCCTGGTGGGTGACCGGACGCGGCCCCATGATGCCCGGGTAGGGGGCGCGCGGCACGGGCATGGAGTAGGCATGAACGACCCCTGTCCACGGATTGTGGCCGGCGGTCCATGGCGGAGGGGCGGTGTACTGAGGTGGACGGGGCGCGGGGGCGATGGCGATGGCGCCACCATTGCCACCGCCGTTGCCACCACCGCCACGGCGACGACGTCCGCGGCGAGCACCGCCAGAAGGGGCCGCCTGCCCGGTCCAGGGGGCCGGTTTGACCGACCTGGGCGCCGGCTGTACTGGTCCACGACCCGGCCTGGCCGACCTGGTGACCGGACTGGCCGGTCGAGGTGCCGGTCTGACCGGCCTGGTGGCCGGCTGCGGGGAAACCCGGCGGCGGTCCCGTGGGGCGAGGCGCGGGAGCCTGGGCACCGCGGGAGAAGCCGGCGACGAAGGCGGTGTGGGCCGCCCGAGCCCGGAGATGCTTGAGGCGGCGCTTCTCGAGGCGCTGGTAGGCCACAGCCTGCTCGAAGGTGGGCGTGGTGAGGAGCGTGAGGTTGGAGGCGGCGTTGCTGAGATCGTCACCGAGGCCCGCCGACAGGGTGGAGAGCATGATCTTGTCATCGATCGGGAACTCCAAGTCCCGGAGCTCGTCGGAGAGGCTCTTTAGCTTGAGGGCGTACTCGTCGAGAGACAGGTCGTTCTGGTGGGTGCCGAAGAACTCCTGCTGGAGGAAGGTGACCCGCTGGATCTTGTTGTCGGTGAAGAGACCGGTGATCTTGGCCCAGACCATGTGGGCGGAGTCGCCGTCGCGGACGACGGTGCGGAAGATGTCGTTGGAGACGGTCTCGTAGAACCAGCGGATGATGGTGGCGTCGATCGCGAGCCACTCGGGGTCGTGGGGCATGGCGAGGAGGTCTATGGTGCAGTCGACGTGATCGAGGAAATCATACTCGCGGAAGAGCAGCCCGAAGTACCTCTTCCACGGAAAGAAGTTGGCAGCGGTGGTGGAGAGCTTCACCGGCACACGCTCGGCGATGGGGATGTCGCGGATGACGGCGACGGAGGGGCCGGCGAAGGGGTTGCTGCTACTGGAGCGGGAGGAGTTGAAGGGGTCGGAGCCGAAGGAGGAGAAACCGGCCATGGCGGAAGCGGTGGTGGTGGTGGGAGGCGGAAGCGGCTAGGGCTAGGGTTGGGGTGAAGGCCGGTGGCGCCCGGGGTGGAGAGGGGCTGCGGCTAGGGTTTGGAGGAGGATGGCCGGCGGCGCCCTGGGGGGAGAGGGGCGGCGGCTAGGGCTAGAGAGGGGAGGGGGGCGGCGGCACCCAAGGGTGGGGGGGGGGGGCGGCGGCTAGGTCAGGACCCGAAGGGAATCTGATACCATGTAGAAGAGATATTGGAGATTGCACAGCACTAATAGGGCCGGCTGCTCATATATATATATAGGCGGACACATGTACAATTACACGTACAACCCTGACAAAACACGGAGACCTATTCCTATACAGTATGTGTAAACAGTCGCCAAGCTGGTCGCCTACACGTTCTTGTACTGGCTCCCGTTCTACTTGACCCAAACTGGTATGCCCAACAAATGTTTCATCATCTGTTGCGACGCACATTATGCAATTAGATTGATCTGGATTGTCATCTTTAATCTGTACACTCGGTGTTGCACTAGCTCGTTTTAGTACACTAGTATTTATTTATCTGAAGGATTTGCAGTAATTGCCTTTTGATATGCTGTTACAGTGTACATCGTGGTAAACATGAAGTAAAATGTTGCAGAAACTAATGCCTTGCCAGATTATCCATGGCCTATCTTAAGTCTGGCATTTGTATGATTAATCAGACAAGATAATTGTTCACTCCACCTTTGAACAGGATAATGCTAACATGACTCACATAGCCACGTCGTTGTTCTGTTTATCTTTTCTAACTGAAGTACTTGTGCTGTGTTTTCAAATTAGATACAATTGTGACCCGCATGCCACATACTCCCTCCGTACTAGTTTAACAGGCGCGCACGTAGTTCAAAAATTTATTTTATCCATTATTTTGGTTAATAAAATATAAAATGTATGTCACAAAAGTTATATCGTTGGAAACCTTATTTGAATACGAATCTAATGGTATAGATTTTGTAGACAAATGATTTATATTTTATTGACCAAATTAGTGGTTAATGATAGATTGCGGAATATGATTGTATTGATATGCAGTAATTTGATAATTACATTGAGCCTCTTGGGTTGTTTATATAGTAGAGAAGACTTGGAGAGCAAAAACCTTAGTAGAGATAGAATTGTATTACAATCTTAAACTACCAAATATAGCCTAGATGTGATATACTCTTCCCCCCTCCCCCCTCAGTCGGATCGGTAGTGACGCGAACGGTCCGAGAAGAAGTCGAAGACATCGTGTAGCCTTGATGCCGATGTCGATGAAGCCGTTGTTGTCGTGGTCGATGGTGTCGTGTGTGATGTAGTCGCCTTTGAAAACGTAGGTGAGGTAGATGGAGTTTTGGTCGTTGTCGTCGCTGAGCCCGGGAAGACGCTCTGAAGGAGGAAGTTGTTGTTGTGGTAGATGTAGTAGGCGACACGCCGCGCCGAACTTGCCGAGCTCGGGAGCGCGCCGGGGACGAAGGCACGCGCCGGTGTTGCCGGTACCGGGCGTGCGAAGACAGGGACCACCATGAGCCATGCGCGCCAGAGTTGGATGGATTAGCAGAGAAGGCCTCCGTGTACGGTCGGTTGCGCGCCGTATGCGCCAGAGTAGACGAAGTGGTTGCAAGAAGAAAATTAAGCACATGCGGTGCAAACAAAAAAATTAGACTGCAACTCTCACTACTAGAAAAAGGGCTATAGCTGCAGGGAATAGTGCCGGCGCACCATCATTGACAATAATAAAGTGGTTATTATATATCTTTATGTTTATGATAAATGTTTACATACCATGCTATAATTGTATTAACCGAAACATTGATACATGTGTGTTATGTAAACAACAAGGAGTCCCTAGATGAATGATGTAATGGACACACCCAATTAAGTGTAGCATAAGATCACGTCATAATTAAGTGTAGCATAAGATCACGTCATTAAGTTCATTTGCTATAAGCTTTCGATACATAGTTACCTAGTCCTTCGACCATGAGATCATGTAAATCACTTATGCCGGAAGGGTACTTTGATTACATCAAACGCCACTCGCGTAAATGGGTGGTTATAAAGGTGGGATTAAGTATTCGGAAAGTATGAGTTGAGGCATATGGATCAAGAGTGGGATATTGTCCATCCCGATGACGGATAGATATACTCTGGGCCCTCTCGGTGGAATGTCGTCTAATTAGGTTGCAAGCATATGAATGGTTCATAAGAGATGACATACCACGGTACGAGTAAAGAGTACTTGTCTGAGACGAGGTTGAACGAGGTATAGAGATACCGATGATCAAACCTCGGACAAGTAAAATATCGCGTGACAAAAGGAATCGATATCATATGTAAATGGTTCAATCGATCACTAAGTCATCGTTGAATATGTGGGAGCCATTATGGATCTCCAGATCCCGCTATTGGTTATTGGTCAGAGAGAAGTCTCAACCATGTCTTAGTTCACGAACCGTAGGGTGACACACTTAAGGTTTGGTGTCGTTTAAGTAGATATGGAATATGAAATGGAGTTCGAAGTTTTGTTCGGAGTCTCGGATGGGATCCAGGACATCGCGAGGAGGTCCGGAATGGTCCGGAGAATAAGATTCATATATAGGAAGTCATTTTCTAAGTTTGAAAATGATCCGGTGCATTTATGGAAGGTTCTAGAAGGTTCTAGAAAAGTCCGGAAGAAATCACCATGGAAGGTGGAGTCCCGGACGGACTCCACCTAGCATGGCCGGCCAGCCTAAGGGAGGAGGGGTCCCAGGTGGACTCCACCCCATGGTGGCCGGCCACCCCCCCCCCCCCCCCAAGGAAGGGGTGGGAGTCCCACCTTGGGTAGGTTTCGTCCTTATGGCAAGTTTTGCGTTGGGGTCTTATTCGAAGATTTTGAGTCAAACTCTTGGGGGTTCCACCTATATAATGAGGAGCAAGGGGAAGGGGCCGGCCACACCAATGCCTTGGCCGCACCCCATAGTGGCCGGCGCCCCCCTCTCCCCAAACCCTAGCCGCCCTCCTCCACCACCTCCCCCGCATACGCTTTGGCGAAGCCCTGCCGGAGATCTCCACCACCGCCACCACGCCGTCGTGCTGTCGGGATTCCGAGGAGGATCTACTACTTCCGCTGCCCGCTGGAACGGGGAGAAGGACGTCTTCATCAACCCCGAACGTGTGACCGAGTACGGAGGTGCTGCCCGACTGTGGCACCGTCAAGATCTTCTACGCGCTTTTGAAAGCGGCAAGTGATCATCTTCTGCAACAACGAGATCTAATCTCGTAGGCTTTGGAAATCTCCAAGGGTTAGTCTCGTGATCCCCTCGTTGATACCATCTTCTAGATTGCATCTTGGCTTGGTTTTCGTTCTTGTGGTAGGAAATTTTTTGTTTTCTATGCTACGAATCCCATCAGCCACGATGAAAATGGTGCATCTTGTCATGGAGATGCAGATCGTTGCCGCTATCGGCTGCCTCGCTATGGTCAGAATCGACATCACTATGTGGGTTCATCTAGATTCTAGAGAAGAGATCCTGGTGGCAGAGAGGGGGAGTAGGAGCAGGGAGGATGTTGATGAGTAATGACGCCAAACTTGTCAAAGCTGGGGTCTTCGCACATCCCCGGGGCGCAGCATCCACAGGCGATTTTTGTGGTTTGTTCCTCCTCGGCGAACTACGCCGTGCATAGAGCACCCCGAAGACCGCCGTCACCAAGTGAAGGACCATGGCGGCCTGGACGAGCAGTGTCATGGGTGGTTGGAGATGCGGCGGTGATTCATTTTTTGATGACCCCGCGACTTCAGGAGCTGGGAGAGATCGAGGTCCTGGGTGCGGCCGCTGCCTAGGCGAAAGCTCCAGCCGAGAACCATAGTGCAAGCTCTCGAGGTGGCGCCGTATGGTTCGTCTTGTCATGGAGATTCAGATTGTTTACCACCGCCAATTGCCCCGCCATGGTCAGAACCGACAGCACGATGCACATGGCAAGACCCATATGTATGTAGATCGATTGTGTGGATTTGTTTCGCAAGAATATACATGATTTCTATGTGACAAACCATGGTCAGAACCGACACCACGATGCACATGGAGATACCCATATGTATGTAGATCGTTGTGTGGATTTGTTTCCCAAGAATATACATGATTTGTACGGGACAGAGATTTGGTGCACATGAGCACCAGTGATCTCACTTAAAAAATAAATTAAAAATCATATTTCTAAGCTTCATAAAAATCTGAAAATAAATCATGATGTAGCCGGTATTGTATCCCACAATCATGTAAATTTTCAACTGAAAATAATGTGTATTTTAGGCTGCACAAAAATAACAAATACATAGATCTGAGTATAGTGATTCAAATCTACAAAAAGAAAACAGATTTTGTCATTTTTGTATAGGTCAAAAAATAAAACATTTGAAATTGAGATTTTGTAGGTTAGTGGGGTACATCATTAGGTATTTTTAGAATTTTGTTACATAATTTTTTTAACATATAAATATAATTTTCGAATTTTTTAATCTGGTAAGAGCACTGGTGCCTAGGATCCGATATGACTTTTTGATTTGTACGTGACAAATGGTTGAGACTCATTCGTGACGTGTCATATCTGGAAGTTGTTGATCCGTGACATCTTTCAGCCAACTCCTTTTACGTATTAATAGGATCAGCCACCAATATTATTTAGGTGGTGTGTCGTGTACATATATGGTGTTTACGTGTTGTAAGTCTATTTTGTACACATATTTTGTTGTACGTAACACTTCTTATCTTTTAATCTTAAACGTTAATATTAAAATCATTGGTTTATACTTTTTAGCATATGTGAATTAACCTGATGCCCTCGAAAAACTTTCTCATCTTTCTTTTAGTATATAATAAATAATAAATAGATAGATACTTTTTAAGCATATGTGGATTAAACTGATGCCTCGAAAAACTCTCTTATTTTGCTTTTAGTATATAATAATAGATAATAGATAGATTTTTCGATAAAGGATGCTTTATTACTTTGAGAAGCAATTACATCCAGCCTCTGCATAACCAGGATGCACACAGCCGTTCAAAAGTCTGAAGTCAAAACATATAAAAACTAGGCGAAATACATATCGAAACGATGAATCATATAACGCCTAAGGTGAGGGTGGGGCTGCAATCCGTAGACTATGCTGGCACCCATGTAGGGAAAAAAGTATCCCTCGTCATAGCCTCCAACCGTGTACAGACCTACGTAAACAGGTCTCGGTTCTCCATCCGTTTAAGAGGTAACCACGAACGGAGAATACATGTACATCTGTAGATGACCTGCAACAAAGAACAATTTTTATCGTTAAAAATCTTGTCATTTCTACTTAGCCAAAGCGCCAGATAACTGCTAGCGCCCCCACCCTAAGAAGCAACTTAAACCATTTTCCTGAGACCGCAATACCCCTTCGCTCAACTCTCGGGAGACTAGCGGCGGCGGCCAGATCCAATCTCCACTGGCGTGAGATCTGGCCCCCTCTCCCTCCGCTTGCCGCTCCGGCGGCAGGAGGGGGATGGCACCTCGTTCCTCCTCCGTTTTGTAGTTAGGGCTTGGCTGCTGTGGTGTGTCGTTGGGGTGGTGGGAGCGGCGCCCGAGCAAATAAATCTGCCTCAACTCCACTCCCACACCGGCGGCGACCTTCACGGCGGCGTCTCGGAGTTGTTCGCAATGTGTGCTCGTCGATCTTTTAGGTCGGCAGCTTGGTCTTCTCGCCGGTCTTCAGATCTGGCGAGATCTGTTTCTCGACGTGTCACTGACGCTTGTCGTTGTCCACGACGGCACTGGGGGCCGGGGCGAGGTGGTTCTTCTGGAGCGAAGATGTTGGTCCAGAGATGGTGGATATGTGGCTCTTCTCCGACTTCGTCGATGGGAGGCGGCGTATCTTTGTCCAAGACAGCACGGGGATGTCCCCCGATCGACGTGCCACAGCGACATGTGCCTCGCTGCTTGCAGCAGGCCTGTTCATCGACTCACAAAGCCTCGTTGGCGATGGTAATTTTTTGGATCTTGCAATGGTGGAGGCTCGGCGTCACTTCTTGCGTCCGTCTCGGCGGTGTTGGAATTGGGCGGCGGCCGCTGGCTATGGTGGTTGCAGGAAACCCTATGAATCGTTTTGTATTTCTCGATCTTTTAGGATTTCATCTGCAAATTCAGGATAATCATTTTATCTCGGTTTGTCTTTTAGTTTCCACATGTGTTGCTTCATGTAACTTGGCTTTCGATTAATGAAATATGTGATTCTAAAAAAAAGCAACTTAAACCTTGAATCGATACCGTGAAGCCAATTGTCAAAGACATTGGCCACACTAGTCGGAGGATACATGGTACACGCTACTTGGATGACTGACCATATAGATCTCGCAAAATGGCACTGGAAAAAAAGGTGTTTAATGGTTTCATCATGATGACAGAAAACACACCATGAACTTCCGTGCCAATTCCGCTTAACAAGATTATCTTTGGTAAGAATAACTCCTCGACTGAGGTACTATCCAAAAAAATTAATTTTTAATGGTATCTTCATCTTTCAAATTTTCTTATTATTATCAACTGGTATATCAGGGGATTGCATTGTATAAAGATTTGAATGAGAAAGTGTCATCTACATGAAGATTCCATCTAAATTCGTCCGGTTCAGGCGATAGGTGAATATCTCCCAGTCGGTGAATTAGATCATTCCATGCCAGTAGCCTTTGTCCAAGCAAAACCCGTCTGAACGTTACATTCGGGGGTGAGGTAGCCATTACTGTGGCAATGGTATCATCTTTGCGACGAACAATACTATACAAAGCAGCATACTGTTCACTTAAGGGAGCATTGTCTAACCAAACATCTTCCCAGAACCGTATCTGTGCTCCATTCTTAATCGAAAAAGTACCATGGCGAAAAAAGACATTTTTTGTCGCCATGAGACCAGCCCAGAAGTGAGAATCCCCAGGTTTCTAAACCACTTGGATAGCATCTTCGATCCAATATACTTTCTCCGAAGAATAGTTTGCAAATCCCATCCTCAGTAAGAAGCTTAAAAAGCCATTTACCCAGCAGAGCTGAATTCTTGACCTCCAGGTCATGAACTCCAAGCCCGCCTTGATCTTTGGGACTACAAACTATACTCTATTTAACCAGTCGATATTTATTTTTCTCGCTGTCCCCTTGCCAAAAGAATCTGGATCGATAATAATTGAGTTTATACAGAATTCCTTTCGGTAGCAGAAAGAATGATAACATATACAATACCATATTTATCAGTACCGAATTAATGAGTACCAATCTCCCCCCAGGGATAACAATTTACCCTTCCAACTACTAAGGCGTTTTTGTAATCTTTCTTCCACAATTTTCCATTCAGCAATTGTAAGCCTCCGATAATGAATCAGAATACCCAAATAGCGAAAAGGAAATTGGCATTGCCCACAACCAAACAACTCTGTATATAGAGTCGTATCATTTTGGGCATCACCGAAACAGAACAATTCACTTTTATGGAAATTGATTTTTAATCCCGACAACTGCTCGAAAGCCGCCAAAATTAATTTCAGATTGCGAGCTTTTTCGAGATCATGATCTATAAAAAGAATTGTATCGTTGGCATATATATTGAAGGATAGATAAACCCCCATCAACCAGATGTGGGATCACACCTTCAATCTGACCATCATACTTGGCCCGCTCTATGAGTATCGCCAGCATATCCGCTACAATGTTAAACAACATCGGTGATAACGGATCCCCTTGGCGTAACCCTTTTCGTGTTTGGAAATAGTGGCCGGTGTCATGATTAAACCGAATTCCCACGTTACCTCCATACACAAAATCATAAATTAGAGCACACCACTCTGGATAAAAACCTTTCATCCTAAGTGTCTGCTGTAGGAAAGACCACTTGACCTTATCATATATACGCCTTTTCGAAATCTAATTTTAAAATGACCCCATTTAATTTCTTAGTATGCATCTCATGTACCGTCTCATGCAAAACCGCCACTCCATCAAGGATGTTTCTTTGTTGCATGAAAGCGGTCTGTGATGGCTGAACGACAGGAACCGCAACCGTATTAAGTCTAATGGTGGCCACTTTCGTGAAAATCTTGAAACTGACGTTTAAGAGGCAAATAGGTATATATTGTTGAATCCTTTCCGCCTCATTAACTTTCGGTAACAAAATTACTTCACCAAAATTTAGACGAAATAATTGTAGTTGTCCTGTGTGTAGAGCACTAAACAAATCTAGAAGGTCCGATTTAATAGTATCCCTGAAAGTTTGATAAAACTCCGCTGGAAGACCATCTGGACCCGGTGCTTTGTTGCATTCCATTTGGAAAATTGCCTTCTGAACCTCTTCCTCGGAATAAGGTGCGGTTAGTAGGCCATTTTCTTCTATAGAAACTTGGGGTATATCATCCGTTAAATCCTCGTTAAGAGAAAAGGAGCTTTCCTCCGGAGGACCAAACAGATCTTTATAGTAATTAGTAATGTATGATTTGAGTTGCTCATGGCCTTCAATCACCCCTTCATCTTGGATGAGATAGTGAATACGTTTTTTTCGATGTCTTCCATTGGCCAAGCCATGAAAATATCGCGTATTCGAATCCCCTTCCAATATGAATTGGTCTTTGGATCGTTGATACCATTTGAGTTCCTCTTCGCGGAGAAGACTCGCCATCTGTTCATTGGATTGATTCTTAAGATCAATCTCTTGCGTGGACAACGGTCTCACTTCCGCTACGGTCTCTTGCTCATCGATCACTTTTGATAAGCGAGCCTTCTCTTTTTTAAGAATACCATCCATATGGGTGATGACCCACAAGTATAGGGGGTGTATCGCAGTATCTTCGATAAGTAAGAATGTCGATCCCAACGAGGAGCAGAAGGTGTTGACAAGCAGTTTCGATGAAGGATTCACTGTAAATGCTCACAGACAAGTATTCAGGGGGGTTTTGATGTAACAGATGAATAAAGTACGAGTAAGTAAAGTGCGAGAGTAACAATTGCAGCGAGTGGCCCAATCCTTTTTAGCACAAAGGACAAGCCGGTTTGTTTACTTATAATGACCAAACGTTCTCGAGGACACACGGGATTTTAGTCTAGTGCTTTCGCTACATACGGCTAATTAATCTTCATTGTTTTGATAAGTGTTGTGTGGGTGAACCTATGCTAATGTACCGCCCTTCCTAGGACTAATACATACTTGTGATTATACCCCTTGCAAGCATCCGCAACTACAAGAAAGTAATTAAGATAAATCTAACCACGACCTTAAACTACGAGATCCTGCGATCCCTCCTGCATCGATATACCAACGGGGGCTCGGGTTTCGTCACTCCGGCAACCCCGCAATTGGCAAACGAGTACAAGATGCATTCCCCTAGGCTCATAAAGGTGAAGTGTCGTGTAGTCGACGTTCACACGACACCACTAGAAGAATAACACCACAACTTAAATATCATAACATTGAATATTACTCAACCATACTTCACTACTAACATTTAGACTTCACCCATGTCCTCAAGAACTAAACGAACTACTCACGAGACATCATATGGAACATGATCGGAGGTGATATGATAATGAATAACAATCTGAACATAAACCTTGGTTCAACGGTTTCACTCAATAGCATCAATAACAAGTAGAAATCAACACCGGGAGAGTTTCCCCTATCAAACAATCAAGATCAAACCCAAATTGCTACAGAGGTGACGAGGTGCAGCGGTGGAGACGGCGGTGATGATGATGAAGATGATGGTGATGGTGATGGAGATGATGTCCAGCTCGATGACGGTGACGATGGCGTCGATTTCCCCCTCCGGGAGGGAATTTCCCCGGCGGATTCCTGCCCGCCGGAGAGCTCTTTTCTCTCTGGTGTTCTCCGCCCCGCAGAGGCGGCTGTGGCTCTTCACGACGTACCCCTTCTGGCTTAGGTTTTCGGGACGAAGGAGTACGCGAAGAATAGGAGGCGACAGGGGGCTGTGGGCCCCCTCCTCATAGGGCGGCGCGGCCAGGGCAGGGCCCGCGCCGGCCTGTGAGGGGGCCCATGGCGGCCCTCCTCGGCTCCCCTTCCGGCTCCCTTCGTCATCCGGAAAAATAGGAGTTTTCGTGTAATTCCCGTCAATTGTTGATCTTCCGAAATATTGCGTTCGACGATGCTTTTTCCAGCAGGAATCCCGGCTCCGGTGCGCGATCCTCCAATAATCATGAATCATGCAAAATAGATGAAATAACATAAGTATTATCTCCAAATATGAAATATATCAATGAATAACAACAAATTATGATATAAAATAGTGATGCAAATTGGACGTATCAACTCCCCCCAAGCTTAGACCTCGCTTGTCCCCAAGCGAAACTGAACTCGGTAAACATGACCACATGTTTATGGAGTGAAGAGTCGATAAATCAAATACGGACAAGAAGCATCATATTCATTCACACAAGACATTCTAGTAAACAACTTCCTCATATAACTCAACTTGAAACAAGTATAAGGTAATCACAAATAAAGGTGCATAAGAAATCATAATTGGTGATGGCAAACTTTGTTCTTGGTCAGAGAACGGTTAACAGATTATACTTATCTATTGAGCAGCGCTCTCATATTAAAGCTTATGTGGCTCATCTTGCATACTCAATCATAATTATCATTGATAACTTTCAAAGCTTCATTCATTCGGATAAAACTTGTACTAAACAAGGAAGAATAAAAGACATGATGAAGAAAATCACAATATAATAGTTTGATCACAACAACTAAAATGCTTGCTTGAGATGGAGGGAAATAGGTTTACTCGACTCAACATAAAGTAAAAGACAGGCCCTTCGCAGAGGGAAGCAGGGATTAAATCATGTGCTAGAGCTTTTTCGAGTTTTGAAATCATATAAAGAGAATAAAAGTAAGTTTTGAGAGGTGTTTGTTGTTGTCAACGAATGGTAGCGGGTACTCTAACCCCCTTGCCAAACAGACCTCCAAAGAGCAGCTCCCATGAAGGACGTTATCTCTACCAGCAAGGTAGATCATCCCTCTTCTCTTTTGTTTACACATATACTTTAGTTTATTTAAGGACGACACTCCCCCCAACCTTTGCTTACACAAGCCATGGCTAACTGAATCCTTGGGTGCCTTCCAACAATCTCATACCATGGAGGAGTGTCTATTGCAAAATTAAGTTGCTTACTGATGAATCAGAGCAAAACATGTGAAGATAATTAGTAATGAAAGTTGATTAATTGGGGCTGGGAACCCCGTTGCCGACTCTTATTGCAAAATTATAGGATAAGTGGATGAAGCCACTAGTCCATTAGTGGAGGCTGCCTAACAAGACTCGAAAGATAAAACACCACATACTTCCTCATGAGCTATAAAACATTGACACAAATAAGAAGTAATAAGTTTTGAATTGTTTAAAGGTAGCACATGAAGTATTTACTTGGAATGGCAGGAAATACCATGCGGTAGGTAGATATGGTGGACACAAATGGCATAGGTTTGGGTTCAGGTTTGGATGCACGAGAAGCATTCCCTCTCAGTACAGGTCTTTGGCTAGTAAGGTTAATTAGCAAGCATAAGAGTTGAGGGAAACAAGCAAATATACATGTGATAGACATAATCATGCATCTTTCTTGCAAGCACAAACAATTTTAACTTCAGAATAATAAGCTATGAGCTAACAAGAAAAGAAGACAATGAAACAACTATATGTATTTCTCTTTTCTACTTAAACCTCAAGGTGTTGTTGCTATTGACCAATGCTAAGTTTGCCAAAACCAAATAGATTTACTCAATGCTCCCTAAGTGGTACCAATACTAAAATCAAGATCAATCATATAACAGAAATTGCAAACTAAAATAAGATGTGCAATATGTAAATGATAAGACTTCTCATTAATATTTCATATCGATAACTCACACCAAGGGGTACATAGACAACCAACTAAAGGGGAGATACTTCCATACTGCAACCCATCTTATATGATAACTTCCCTACTCATGATATGACACTACTTGATAGTAAAAAGTAAAAAGGTGGTGATGATGTGATACCGCGGCACTCCCCCAAGCTTGGAACAAACCAAGGGGATGCCAATACCGATGATGAATTAATCCTTTGGCGATGGTGGTGATGAATTCCTCCCGCGCTTCTTACAGATCTCCTTCAGCTTCAGCTTCTCAGCTTGGCAATTCTGCACTAAGACTCGAAGAGATTCATTGTTATCTGAAGTTGGCGGTGGCGACCTGGTGATGGGCTTCGAGTAATATTCCAGCATTCTACGGAGTCGGTAATTCTCCTCCCTGAGTATCTCCACTTCTATTCTTAGAGCCCGGTATTGACCACAAAACTCATCAGTAGTCCGTAGAGCTTCTTCCAGCATAGGGAAAGAGTCGAGGCCAAGAGCAGGTGGTAAGGGTCCCTGCAAGTTATGAGAGAAAGAACGTCGAGTGTCAACGGATCCCACCAAGACTTGCTTACTCCCAACAGCTTGTTGCTCTTGTTTTGACGACACCCTTTTCACTTCTTCCTTCGAAGGCCCTTTGCCCTTGTTGTCGGAGGCCATGGTGCTCTAGATCAAAGACAGATCCTGGCAGAAACAGCTCAAAACAAAACACGTCGAGAAAACGATATACGGACCTCCAGGGGTCCGGGGGATTATATAGCAAAAAATTTCGCAACAAACGGAAAGTACCAGGTCGAACCAGAGTCGGAGAGGGGCGACGAGGCGGTGTCCTCATAGGGCGGCGCGGCAAGGCTGGGGCCCGCGCCGGCCTATGGGGGCACCTCCTCGTGCGCCTCCTCCACTCCGTTTCGATCTCGTAATTTTTCGTATTTTCCAAAAACAGCAAAAACATTGTTCGGAAAGTAAATCGCGAACTTTTTATTACCTGTACTGTTACCTATTCAAAGTCGAGTTCTGGCGGACTGTCAAATTGACCTTTAATGAAAGCCTCCGGTGTTTCCACTTGAATAACATCAACATCTACATTATAAGAATCACCTGAGATATAATGCTTGAGTCTTTGTCCATTCACCACTTGCGTGGCGTTGCCTTGGAGAGAACTAATTTTAATTGCTCCCGAACGATACACCTCCTCCACAACATATGGTCCTTCCCATTTCGAGAGTAATTTCCCCGCAAAGAATCCGAGACGAGACCGATACAATAGGACTTTATCCCCAATATTAAACTCTCTTTTGATAATCCTTCTATCATGCCATTTCTTAAATTTCTCTTTAAAGAGTTTAGCATTTTCATAAGCTTCACTTCTCCATTCATCTAGAGAACTTAATTGCAGCAACCTCTTATTACCGGCTAGTTTAGGATCTTTATTTAGTTCTCTAACAGCCCAATAAGCTTTGTGCTCTAGTTCTAAAGGTAAATGACAAGCTTTCCCATAAACCATTTTATAAGGTGACATTCCCATGGGGTTTTTATAAGCGAGTTCTATAAGCCCATAGTGCTTCCTTCAATTTACTAGCCCAATTCTTTCTAGTTTTATTAACGAGTCTTTTGCAAGATAGATTTAATTTCTCTATTTGATAGTTCTACTTGCCCACTAGTTTGAGGATGATAAGCGAAGCAATTCTATGATTAATACCATATTTAGCAAGAGTTTTTCTAAAACCACCATGAATAAAATGAGAACCTCCATCTGTCATAATATATCTAGGCACTCCAAATCTAGGAAAAATAATGTCTAAAAGCATTCTTAAAGAGGTCTCACCATCAGCACTTTTTGTAGGTATGGCTTCCACCCATTTAGTAACATAATCAACGAGCAACAAGTATATGAGTGTTACCTTCGAAGAGGGAAAAGGTCCCATGAAGTCAAATCCCCAACAATCAAATGGTTCAATAACAAGAGTATAATTCATAGGCATTTCATTGCGTCTGGAGATATTACCAACCCTTTGACATTCATCACAAGATAAAATAAACTTCCTTGCATCTTTGAAGAGAGTTGGCCAATAAAAACCTGATTGTAGAACCTTTTGCGCGGTTCTATCTCCGGCGTGATGTCCTCCATAAGCACTACCATGACATTTACTCAATATCTCTTGTTGTTCATATTCGGGAACACATCTTCGCAGAATACCATCCACTCCTTCTTTATATAAGTGTGGGTCATCCCAAAAATAATGCCTCAAGTCATAAAAGAATTTCCTCCTTTGTTGAGTTGAAAAGGTTGGAGGCAAGTACTTGGAAACAATAAAGTTAGCATAATCGAGCATACCAAGGATCTGTCTCGCGAGCTCACCTTTATTACAGCCAATTGTTCATTTGGAAAATTATCATTAACGAGAACAGGATCATAAGCAATATTTTCCAATCTAGACAAATTATCGGCAACAGGATTATCAAGCACCTTTCCTATCTACAATATGTAAATAAAATTCTTGCAAAAGAAGTACCCATCTAATAAGCCTTGGCTTAGCATCTTTCTTTGTCATAAGGTATCTAATTGCAAGCATGATCAGTATGAATTGTAACTTTCGAATCAACAATATAAGATCTAAATTTATCACAAGCAAAGACTACAGCTAACAATTCTTTTTCGGTAGTAGCATAATTTCTTTGAGCAGCATCAAGAGTTTTACTAGCATAATGAATAACATTCAGTTTTTTATCTACTCGCTGTCCAAGAACAGACGCCTACAAGCAAAATCACTAGCATCACACATAATTTCAAATGGTAAGTTCCAATCAGGAGGTTCAACTATAGGGCAGTTGTTAAGGCTTTCTTTAGAGTTTCAAAAGCTTCCTTACAATCATCATCAAAAACAAAAGGTACATCTTTTTGAAGAAGATTAGTAAGAGGCTTTGAAATCTTAGAGAAGTCTTTAATAAATCTCCTATAAAACCCAGACATGACCAAGAACACTACGAATACCTTTAACATCCCTAGGATAGGGCATCTTCTCAATTGCTTCAACTTTAGCTCTATCAACTTCAATACCTCTCTCGGAAATTTTATGTCCCAATACAATTCCTTCATTAACCATAAAGTGGCATTTCTCCCAATTAAGAACAAGGTTAGTTTCTTCACACCTCTGCAAAACTTTATCAAGGTTTCGCAAGCAACTATCAAAAGAATTCCCATAGACAGAAAAATCATCCATGAATACCTCTACAATACTCTCACAAAAGCCATGAAAAATAGCAGACATGCATCTTTGAAAAGTAGCAGGAGCATTACATAAACCAAAAGGCATACGCCTATAAGCATAAGTTCCATAGGGACGAGTGAAAGTGGTTTTCTCTTGATCTTTAGTTTTAACAGCAATTTGTGAAAACCCAGAATAACCATCAAGAAAGCAAAAATGAGTATTTTTAGAGAACCTTTCTAACATTTGATCAATAAAAGGCAAAGGGTAATGATCTTTCTTAGTAACCTTATTAACTTTTCGGTAATCAATGCACATTCTATAACCTACAACTACTCTTTGAGGTATGAGCTCATCATTATCATTAGGCACAACAGTCATTCCTCCTTTCTTAGGAACACAATGCACAGGACTAACCCATCTACTATCGGCAATAGGATATATAATACCAGCTTCAAGGAGTCTTAATACCTCATTTCTTACCACATCCTTCATCTTAGGAATTAGACGACGCCGAGGTTCAACAACGGGCTTCGCATCATCTTCCATATTAATGGCGTGTTGGCAAATAGAGGGAGAGATCCCCTTCAAGTCATCAAGAGTGTAGCCAATAGCACCTCGGTGTTTCTTCGATATTTCCAATAACCTTTCTTCTTCAAACTCTGAAAGCTTAGAACTAATAATAACATGATATATTTTCTTATCATCAATATGAGCATATTTAAGATTATCAGGCAATGGTTTTAAATCAAAGACAGGATCTTCCTTTGGCGGTGGTGTTGTACCCAGATCTTCCACCGGTAAATCATGCTTAAGAATAGGTTGACGAAGGAAAATTTCATCAAGCTCATTTCTTTCTTCCCTAAAAACTTCACTCTCACTATTCTCCAAATGTTGCTGCAAAGGATTATTAGGAGCAAGAGCAATAGATGCGCACTGTTCAACTTTAAAATCACTATTAGGCGAATCAATTTTATAAGGGGTTTTGGTAAATTTAGAGAAGTTAAACTCATAAGATTCACCAGCAAATTTAGTCAAAATTTTCTCTTTCTTGCAATCTATAATAGCTCCACAAGTATTTAGAAAAGGTCTACCAAAAATGATAGGACAATATTTACTAGCAGCAGAACCAAGTACCAAAAAGTCAGCAGGATATTTAATCTTACCACATAGAACTTCCACATCTCGAATAATACCAATTGGAGAGATAGTTCCTCAATTAGCCAGCCGAATAACCACATCAATATCTTCAAGTTCACAAGAACCAATTTCGTGCATAATCTCCGTGTAAAGCTCATAAGGAATAGCACTAATACTTGCACCAATATCACATAATCCATAATAACAATGATCACCAATTCTAACAGATAGCATAGGAACACTAGCTTTCCTAGACTTATTAGGATGCGAGACAATATTAGAAGCATCTTCACAGAAAATAATATGACCATCTTCTACGTTTTCAGTCACAAGATCTTTAACAATTGCAACAACGAGGTTCAACTTTTATTTGTTCTTCGAGTTCTATAGGTTTCTTTTCACTTTTATGAACCGCACTATTTATAACAGATACTCCTTCATTTTAGCGGGGAAAGTAGTTTTTTCAATATAAGCTTCAAGAATAACATGATCAACGGTTTCAACTACAACACATTTATTTATAGATGAATCAATTTTATCTTTATACGGTTCATGATACTTATCAAAGTTCTTCTTAGGCAATTCATAATGAGAAGCAAAAGCTTTATAAAGATTTGCAGCAACTTGAGAATCAAGACCATAAGTAGCACTCATATTACGAAATTTATCAGTATCCATAAAAGCTTCAATGCATTTATAATCATAAATTATACATGATTCTCTATCCTTGTCGTTCTCCCATCCTTCAGTATTTTCTTGGATCCGATTAAGAAGGTCCCTTTTAAACTCTTCCTTGTTGCGTGTAAATGATCCAGAACAAGAAGTATCCAGCAAGGTCTTGTCTTGAAAAGAAAGTCTTGCATAGAAATTATCAATAATAATATTACCAGGAAGCTCATGAATGGGGCATTTGAGCATTAAAGACTTCAATCTCCCCCCACGCTTGGGCAATACTTTCTCCTTCATGAGGCCAAAAATTATATATGCGATTCCGATCTTTGTGAATCTCACTTGGAGGATACAACTTAGAATAAAACCGGGGCACAATAACATTCCATTCAAGAGAATCCCCATTATCCAGTAATTTATACCAATGCGCCGCTTTACCAGAAAGCGATACAGAGAATAGTTTCTTCCTCACTTCATCCATAGCAATACCTGCACACTTGAATAAACCGTATAATTCATGTAAGAACAATAAATGATCTCCAGGGTGGACAGTTCCATCCCCTGTATAACGGTTACCCACTACACGTTCAATAATTTTCATAGGTATTTTTGTTATCACCAGAATTTGACCGGATCAGAGGTGGGCCGCGATCAAGATGGGCTTGAAGAATATACACGGAAGAAATACGTGAATCGGCCTTGTATACAAAGTTTGGGCTAGTTTGCCCGTGTATCTGTAAATATAGTAGGATACGTGTCGGTTAGATAGAATTTGGCTCGTGCACGGTTGGGATTATTCCCACGTTAGAAAGTCTACGGACTATAAATATGTATCTAGGGTTATTGAGAAAAACAACAATCACGTTCATCACAAACCAATCTAGGCGCATCGCCAACCCCTTGTTTCGAGGGTTTCTTCCGGGTAAACATCATGCTGCCTAGATCGCATCTTGCGATCTAGGCAGTACACGTTTATTTGTTGTTCATGCGTTGCTCGTCTTTGAAGCCTTGTTGATGGCGAGCAACGTAGTTATCATAGATGTGTTAGGGTTAGCATTGTTTCATCGTATCATATGCTTTCGTCCATGCAACCCTTAGACGTCTAGCCGCCCTTACACCTATCTTAGGTGTAAGGGCGGCACCTCGCTTGATCATTATTTAGTAGATCCGATCCGTTATGATTGCTCCTTGTTCTTCAAGGATTAGTTTAATATCTGCATAGTTAGGCCTTACAAACGGGTTGAAGGATCCAGTGGCACGTAGGGTGTGGTTTGCTAGCCCTAGATAAGATGTTCCGGGGATCAACTTCATGTTGGTTTTTAGGCCTTGTCTAGGGTCGGTTTATTATCACCGTGTGTGGCCGCCAGGCTCAATCACGCGTAGGATGTTCCGATTATGTGGTGAAAACCCTAAATCGTCGTAGGTCGTTTTAGCTACATATTGATCAAGCAGGACCACCATGTGATCGTATACCTCATACGGATCATGGGCGGATCGGCTCCTTGAGCCGATTCACAAGACAACCTGAGAGCCGATCGAGGCTCGTATTTAATGTTTACGTGTATGCCATGCAGGAAACTAAGCGAAGAAAATCCATCACCTTCCTGATCAGGTATAGGTCAGGTGGCACGCCCTTGCACCAGCATCGGACGTGCGTGCCGAGTCTTTGCGGGCCGTCGCTCGAGGGACCAGGGCCAGCCGTAGTCCCGGGAGCCTCCCGGCTCTCTTGTGTTGCCCGTCGCTGCTCGCCGGTGGGTTTCGACCGCAACACATTCGGCACGCCGGTGGGACCGTCTTCGACATCAAGCGCATCGCCATCTACATCCGAGATGGCGGAGGGAACTCCGGTCACGTACGAAGACCCGGCGAGGAGCTCAAGAAGAAGTATGACGAGGTCAAGCGATCCTCGAAGCCGACCTCATCGGCTCTTTCCGGAGAACCCGCTCACACGGCATCGGGTGGAAGGGGTTCTCACCCGAAGGCGCGCTCGATGGAGTGGACCTGTCTGCCCCGTCGGAAGAACGCACCGGGTCTCGCGTCGGGAGATTAATTTCATGGTGGCTCATTCGCTGCATCGCCATTACGAGAGCCTCGGTGAACACTTTGGAGCGTGTCGCCCTTCGGGTGATCCAGGAAATCATGAGGCATCGGCACTCTCCGTCGGGACCAGCTCTAGGGACTCACCAAGGAGAGACACCACTCCGGTCCCGACCACCGCTGCCGTTCGCGTTGGCAGCACCGGAAGTGCCGAGTTCACCGGCATACGTCGTCTACAAGATCGGGGGTGACCCTAGTGATTACCGGTTCTTGTATGAGGCGCCTAAGGAGATCCCTCACGGATACACGTGCACATACGTGCCGGACTGCGATAGCTCGGGCACTCACGAACCAGACACGCAACGAGCGGGGACTTCGGAACAGGCGGGAGGGACTTCGGGAACAGATCTTGAGAAGCGAGACGTGGCTAGCTAAGTATGCCACTCCGACGAACCTCCGAGCTCAACTCCTGCGGTTGGCTCGGAGCTTGAGAAGCAAGCGTGGCTGGCTAAGTATGCCACTCCGGCGAATCTTCGAGCTCGACTCTGCAGCCGACACCGCGGATCAGATCGGTACAATCTTGAGAGACCGGTTCGGCATGGTGCCGAAAAGGAGGGCAATCGGCTATTCCAAGCCGTACCCCAACGAGTACGATTTGATCCCACTACCACCCAAATATCGGCTCCCTGAATTCTCCAAGTTTAATGGATCGAGATGGCTCCAGCTCAATCGAGCATGTGAGCCGATATTTGGCTACAGCTGGGCACGATCTCGGCATCGGATGAGCTACGTGTGAGGTTCTTCGCACGGCCCCTCACGGGATCGGCTTTCGGGTGGTACACATCGCTGCCACCGAGACTCAATCCGGACTTGGAAGCGAGTTGGAAGAACAGTTCCACATGTAGTATCACTCGGAGGCTTCGAGGTCGGCATTGCCGATGTAGCACAAGTACGACAGAAGCGCGGAGAAACAGTGTCAGAATACATCCAGCGCTTCAGGACCGTTAGGAACCGATGCTATTCGGCTCGTGTGACTGAAAAAGAAGCAGTCGAGTTGGCGGTGGTGGGTGATACGTCTCCGACGTATCGATAATTTCTTATGTTCTATGCCATATTATTGATGATACCTACATGTTTTATGCACACTTTATGTCATATTCGTGCATTTTCTGGAACTAACCTATTAACAAGATGCCGAAGTGCCGGTTCCTGTTTTACTGCTGTTTTTGGTTTCAGAAATCCTAGTAACGAAATATTCTCGGAATTGGACGAAACGAAGACCCGGGGGCCTATTTTTCCACGGAGCTTCCGGAAGACCGAAGAACATACGAAGTGGGGCCACGAGGTGGCCGACACCACATGGCGGCGCGGCCAAGGGGGGCCGCGCCGCCTGTGGTGTGGGCCCCTCGTCGGCCCCCGACTCTGCCCTTCCGCCTACTTAAAGCCTCCGTCGCGAAACCCACGAGGCGAAAAACCACGATACGGAAAACCTTGCGAGACGCCGCCGCCGCCGATCCCATCTCGGGGGATTACGGAGATCTCCTCCGGCACCCTGCCGGAGAGGGGATTCATCTCCCGGAGGACTCTACACCGCCATGGTCGCCTCCGGAGTGATGAGTGAGTAGTTCACCCCTGGACTATGGGTCCATAGCGGTAGCTAGATGGTTGTCTTCTCCTCATTGTGCTTCATTGTTGGATCTTGTGAGCTGCCTAACATGATCAAGATCATCTATCTGTAATACTCTATGTTGTGTTTGTCGGGATCCGATGGATAGAGAATACCATGTCATGTTAATTATCAAGTTATTACATATGTGTTGTTTATGATCTTGCATGCTCTCCGTTACTAGTAGAGGCTCCGGCCAAGTTTTTACTTTTAACTCCAAGAGGGAGTATTTATGCTCGATAGTGGGTTCATGCCGCATTGACACCAGGACGATGACGAGAAAGTTCTAAGGTTGTGTTGTGCTTGTTGCCACTAGGGATAAAACATTGGCGCTATGTCCGAGGATGTAGTTGTTGATTACATTACGCACCATACTTAATGCAATTGTACGTTGTTAGCAACTTAATGCTGGAGGGGTTCGGATGATAACTCTGAAGGTGGACTTTTTAGGCATAGATGCGGTTGGATGGCGGTCTATGTACTTTGTCGTAATGCCCAATTAAATCTCACTATACTTATCATGTCATGTATGTGCATTGTTATGCCCTCTCTATTTGTCAATTGCCCGATTGTAATTTGTTCACCCAACATGCTTTTATCTTATGGGAGAGACACCTCTAGTGAGCTGTGGACCCCGGTCCATTCTTTAATACTTGAAATACAAATCTGCTGCAATACTTGTTTTTACTATTTTCTCTGCAAACAATCATCTTCCACACAATACGGTTAATCCTTTGTTACGGCAAGCCGGTGAGATTGACAACCTCACTTTGTTTCGTTGGGGCAAAGTACTTTGGTTGTGTTGTGCGGGTTCCACGTTGGCGCCGGAATCTACGGTGTTGCGCCGCACTACATCCCGCCGCCATCAACCTTCAACGTGCTTCTTGGCTCCTCCTGGTTCGATAAACCTTGGTTTCTTTACGAGGGAAAACTTGCTGCTGTGCGCATCATACCTTCCTCTTGGGGTTGCCCAACGAACGTGTGAAATACACGCCATCAAGCATATTTTACGGCGCCGTTGCCGGGGAGATCAAGACACGGCTGCAAGGGAGTCTCCACTTCTCAATCTCTTTACTTTGTTTTTGTCTTGCTTTATTTTATTTACTACTTTGTTTGCTGCATTATATCAAAACACAAAAAAATTAGTTGCTAGCTTTACTTTATTTGCTTGTCTTGTTTGCTATATCAAAAACACAAAAAAATTAGTTTACTTGCATTTACTTTATCTAGTTTGCTTTATTTACTATTGCTAAAATGGCCAACCCTGAAAATACTAAGTTGTGTGACTTCACTAGCACAAATAATAATGATTTCTTATGCACACCTATTGCTCCACCTGCTACTACGGCAGAATTCTTTGAAATTAAACACTGCTTTACTTAATCTTGTCATGCGAGAGCAATTTTACGGTGTTAGTTACGATGATCTTGCTGCCCATCTCAATAATTTTGTTGAACTATGTGAAATGCAAAAGTATAAAGATGTAGATGGTGACATTATAAAATTAAAATTGTTTCCTTTCTCATTAAGAGGAAGAGCTAAAGATTGGTTGCTATCTCTGCCTAAGAATAGTATTGATTCATGGACTAAATGCAAGGATGCTTTTATTGGTAGATATTATCCCCCTGCTAAAATTATATCTTTGAGGAGTAGCATAATGAATTTTAAACAATTGGATAATGAACATGTTGCTCAAGCTTGGGAAAGAATGAAATCTCTGGTTAAAAATTGCCCAACCCATGGAGTGACTACTTGGATGATCATCCAAACCTTCTATGCGGGACTAAATTTTTCTTCGCGGAATTTATTGGATTCAGCTGCTTGGAGGTACCTTTATGTCCATCACTCTTGGTGAAGCAACAAAGCTTCTTGATAATATGATGGTTAATTACTCTGAATGGCACACGGAAAGAGCTCCACAAGGTAAGAAGGTAAATTCTGTTGAAGAATCCTCTTCCTTGAATGATAAGGTTGATGCTATTATGTCTATGCTTGCGAATGATAGGACTAATGTTGATCCTAATAATGTTCCATTAGCTTCATTGGTTGCCCAAGAAGAACATGTTGATGTAAACTTCATTAAAAATAATAATTTCAACAACAATGCTTATCGGAACAATTCTAGTAATAACTATAGGCCATATCCTTATAATAATGGTAACGGTTATGCTAATTCTTATGGGAATTCTTACAACAATAATAGGAATACACCCCCTGGACTTGAAGCCATGCTTAAAGAATTTATTAGTACACAAAGCTGCCTTTAACAAATCTGTTGAGGAAAAGCTCAATAAAATTGATATTCTTGTTTCTAGAGTTGATAGTCTTGCCTCGATGTTGATCTTTTGAAATCGAAAGTTATGCCTAATAGGGATATTGAAAATAAAATTGTTACTACAGCAAATGCCATCCAAGTTAGAATTAATGAGAATATAAGATTAATGGCTGAGCTGACGTGCTAGGTGGGATAGAGAAGAAAATGAAAAACTAGCTAAAAAGGAAAATGTAGCTAAAGTTTGGACTATTACCACCACTAGCAATGCTAATGATTCATATGTTGCTGCACCTCCTACTATCAATGGTAAAATAATTGGTGTTGGCAATGCTTCTACTCCTAGTGCAAAGCGCGCAAAATTACACAGCTGCTAAAGCTACTGAAAGCTGCTTGTGATAAAGCTGCTGAAATTTTTTCCAACCTTGGGGATGATAATCCCATTGCTTTAGATTGTAATGATTTAGATTTTGATGATTGCCACATCTCTGAAGTTATAAAGTTCTTACAAAAACTTGCTAAAAGTCCCAATGCTAGTGCTATAAATTTGGCTTTCACAAAACATATTACAAATGCTCTCATAAAAGCTAGAGAAGAGAAACTAAAACTTGAAACTTCTATTCCTAGAAAGCTAGAGGATGGTTGGGAGCCCATCATTAAAATGAGAGTCAAAGATTTTGATTGTAATGCCTTATGTGATCTTGGTGCAAGTATTTATGTTATGCCTAAAAAAGTCTATGATATGCTTGACTTGCCACCATTGAAGAATTGTTATTTGGATGTTAATCTCGCTGATAATGCTAAAAAGAAACCTTTGGGGAAAGTTGATAATGTTCATATTATGGTTAACAATAACCTTGTCCCCGTTGATTTTGTTGTCTTGGATATTGAATGCAATGCATCTTGCCCCATTATATTGGGAAGACCTTTTCTTCGAACCGTTGGTGCTACTATTGATATGAAGGAAGGTAATATTAAATATCAATTTCCTCTCAAGAAAGGTATGGAACACTTCCCTAGAAAGAGAATGAAGGTACCTTATGATTCTATTATTAGAACAAATTATGATGTTGATGCTTCATCTCTCGATGTTACTTGAGTTACACTTTACGCGCCTAGCTGAAAGGCGTTAAAGAAAGCGCTTATGGGAGACAACCCATGTTTTTACTCCAGTATTTTTGTTTTATATTTGTGTCTTGGAAGTTGTTTACTACTGTAGCAACCTCTCCTTATCTTAGTTTTATGTTTTGTTGTGCCAAGTAAAGTCTTTGATAGAAAAGTAAGTACTAGATTTGGATTACTTCGCAGTTCCAGATTTCTTTGCTGTCACGAATCTGGGTCTATCTCCCTGTAGGTAGCTCAGAAAATTAAGCCAATTTACGAGCATGATCCTCAGATATGTACGCAACTTTCATTCAATTTGAGCATTTTCGTTTGAGCAAGTCTGGTGGCCTAATAAAATCCATCTTTACGGACTGTTCTGTTTTGACAGATTCTGTCTTTTATTTCGCATTGCCTCTTTTGCTATGTTGGATGAATTTCTTTGATCCATTAATGTCCAGTAGCTTTATGCAATGTCCAGAAGTGTTAAGAATGATTGTGTCACCTCTGAACATGTGAATTTTTATTATGCACTAACCCTCTAATGAGTTGTTTCGAGTTTGGTGTGGAGGAAGTTTTCAAGGATCAAGAGAGGAGTATGATGCAATATGATCAAGGAGAGTGAAAGCTCTAAGCTTGGGGATGCCCCGGTGGTTCACCCCTGCATATTCTAAGAAGACTCAAGCGTCTAAGCTTGGGGATGCCCAAGGCATCCCCTTCTTCATCGACAACATTATCGGGTTCCTCCCCTGAAACTATATTTTTATTCCGTCACATCTTATGTACTTTGCTTGGAGCGTCGGTTTGTTTTTGTTTTTGTTTTGTTTGAATAAAATGGATCCTAGCATTCACTTTATGGGAGAGAGACACGCTCCGCTGTAGCATATGGACAAATATGTCCTTAGGCTCTACTCATAGTATTCATGGCGAAGTTTCTTCTTCGTTAAATTGTTATATGGTTGGAATTGGAAAATGACTACATGTAGTAACTCTAAAATGTCTTGGATAATTTGATACTTGGCAATTGTTGTGCTCATGTTTAAGCTCTTGCATCATATACTTTGCACCCATTAATGAAGAAATACTTAGAGCTTGCTAATTTGGTTTGCATATTTGGTTTCTCTAGAGTCTAGATAACATCTAGTATTGAGTTTTGAACAACAAGGAAGACGGTATGGAGTCTTATAATGTTTACCATATGTCTTTTATGTGAGTTTTTGCTGTACCGTTCATCCTTGTGTTTGTTTCAAATAACCTTGCTAGCCTAAACCTTGTATCGAGAGGGAATACTTCTCATGCATCCAAAATACTTGAGCCAACCACTATGCCATTTGTGTCCACCATACCTACCTACTACATGGTATTTATCCGCCATTCCAAAGTAAATTGCTTGAGTGCTACCTTTAAAATTCCATCATTCACCTTTGCAATATATAGCTCATGGGACAAATAGCTTAAAAACTATTGTGGTATTGAATATGTACTTATGCACTTTATCTCTTATTAAGTTGCTTGTTGTGCGATAACCATGTTTACGGGGACGCCATCAACTATTCTTTGTTGGATATCATGTGAGTTGCTATGCATGTCCGTCTTGTGCAGAAGCAAGAGAGATCTACCACCTTCATGGTTGGAGCATGCATATTGTTAGAGAAGAACTTTGGGCCGCTAACTAAAGCCATGATTCATGGTGGAAGTTTCGGTTTGGACATATATCCTCAATCTCATATGAGAATAATAATTGTTGCCACATGCTTATGCATTAAAGAGGAGTCCATTATCTGTTGTCCATGTTGTCCCGGTATGGATGTCTAAGTTGAGAATAATCAAAAGCGAGAAATCCAAAATGCGAGCTTTCTCCTTAGACCTTTGTACGGGCGGCATGGAGGTACCCCATTGTGACACTTGGTCAAAACATGTGCATTGCAAAGATCCGGTAGTCCAAGTTAATTAGGACAAGGTGCGGGCACTATTAGTATACTATGCATGAGACTTGCAACTTGTAAGATATAATGTACATAACTCATATGCTTTATTACTACCGTTGACAAAATTGTTTCATGTTTTCAAAATAAAAGCTCTAGCACAAATATAGCAATCGATGCTTTCCTCTTTGAAGGACCATTCTCTTTACTTTTATGTTGAGTCGAGTTCACCTATTTCTCTCCACCTCAAGAAGCAAACACTTGTGTGAGCTGTGCATTGATTCCTACATACTTGCATATTGTACTTGTTATATTACTCTATGTTGACAATTATCCATGAGATATACATGTTACAAGTTGAAAGCAACCGCTGAAACTTAATCTTCCTTTGTGTTGCTTCAATACCTTTACTTTGATTTATTGCTTTATGAGTTAACTCTTATGCAAGACTTATTAATACTTGTCTTGAAGTACTATTCATGAAAAGTCTTTGCTTTATGATTCACTTGTTTACTCATGTCATTACCATTGTTTTGATCGCTGCATCCACTACATATGTTTACAAATAGTATGATCAAGGTTATGATGGCATATCACTTCAGAAATTATCTTTGTTATCGTTTTACCTGCTCGGGACGAGCGAGAACTAAGCTTGGGGATGCTTGATACGTCTCAGACGTATCGATAATTTCTTATGTTCTATGCCATATTATTGATGATACCTACATGTTTTATGCACACTTTATGTCATATTCGTGCATTTTACGGAACTAACCTATTAACAAGATGCCGAAGTGCCGGTTCTGTTTTCTGCTGTTTTTGGTTTCGAAATCCTAGTAACGAAATATTCTCGGAATTGGACGAAACGAAGACCCGGGGGCCTATTTTTCCACGGAGCTTCCGGAAGACCGAAGAACATACGAAGTGGGGCCACGAGGTGGCGACACCACATGGCGGCGCGGCCAAGGGGGCCGCGCCGCCTGTGGTGTGGGCCCCTCGTCGGCCCCCGACTACGCCCTTCCGCCTACTTAAAGCCTCCGTCGCGAAACCCACGAGGCGAAAAACCACGATACGGAAAACCTTGCGAGACGCCGCCGCCGCCGATCCCATCTCGGGGGATTACGGAGATCTCCTCCGGCACCCTGCCGGAGAGGGGATTCATCTCCCGGAGGACTCTACACCGCCATGGTCGCCTCCGGAGTGATGAGTGAGTAGTTCACCCCTGGACTATGGGTCCATAGCGGTAGCTAGATGGTTGTCTTCTCCTCATTGTGCTTCATTGTTGGATCTTGTGAGCTGCCTAACATGATCAAGATCATCTATCTGTAATACTCTATGTTGTGTTTGTCGGGATCCGATGGATAGAGAATACCATGTCATGTTAATTATCAAGTTATTACATATGTGTTGTTTATGATCTTGCATGCTCTCCGTTACTAGTAGAGGCTCTGGCCAAGTTTTTACTTTTAACTCCAAGAGGGAGTATTTATGCTCGATAGTGGGTTCATGCTGCATTGACACCAGGACGGTGACGAGAAAGTTCTAAGGTTGTGTTGTCTTGTTGCCACTAGGGATAAAACATTGGCGCTATGTCAGAGGATGTAGTTGTTGATTACATTACGCACCATACTTAATGCAATTGTACTGTTGTTAGCAACTTAATGCTTGGAGGGGTTCGGATGATAACTCTGAAGGTGGACTTTTTAGGCATAGATGCGGTTGGATGGCGGTCTATGTACTTTGTCGTAATGCCCAATTAAATCTCACTATACTTATCATGTCATGTATGTGCATTGTTATGCCCTCTCTATTTGTCAATTGCCCGACTGTAATTTGTTCACCCAACATGCTTTTATCTTATGGGAGAGACACCTCTAGTGAGCTGTGGACCCCGGTCCATTCTTTAATACTTGAAATACAAATCTGCTTGCAATACTTGTTTTTACTATTTTCTCTGCAAACAATCATCTTCCACACAATACGGTTAATCCTTTGTTACGGCAAGCCGGTGAGATTGACAACCTCAGCTGTTTCGTTGGGGCAAAGTACTTTGGTTGTGTTGTGCGGGTTCCACGTTGGCGCCGGAATCTGCTGGTGTTGCGCCGCACTACATCCCGCCGCCATCAACCTTCAACGTGCTTCTTGGCTCCTCCTGGTTCGATAAACCTTGGTTTCTTTCTGAGGGAAAACTTGCTGCTGTGCGCATCATACCTTCCTCTTGGGGTTGCCCAACGAACGTGCGAAATACACGCCATCAGTGGGTCTCGCATCACCGATCAAGGATGTGGCCTCCCAAGCAGACTACCCTTCACTGGCGCATATGGTGCAGAAGCTGTCGTTATATGAACAGCGCCACCCAGAGGTGTACCAGGATAAATTCAAGCGTGCGGTGGTCCTGGTTGAGGCAGATGAAGATGAAGGCTCTGCGGGAGATCAAGAGGTAGCAGTGGCTGAATGGACTCGGGGGGCAAGCCCCGTGTCCTGCAAATGGGTTAAGCCACAAGGTCCTCCAAGAGGGTTTGACTTCGACGTGACCAAGGCTGAGCAAATTTTCAACCTCTTACTTAAGGAGAAGCAACTAAAGGTACCCGAAGGCCACAAAATCCCCACGGCGCAGGAGCTGAACGGAAAGCCATACTGCAAGTGGCATAACACGTTCACCCATACCACCAACGACTGCAGGGTGTGGCGTCAGCAGATCCAAATGGCGATAGAACAAGGGCGTCTAATTTTCAGCCAATACGCCATGAAAGTCGACACACACCCCTTCCCCGCCGTTAACATGGTGGAGTGCACTTACCCTGGGAGGTGCCGGCCAGGTTTCTCGTTCAACATCAACATGGTAGGACCTGGGCACCACCCTGGTAAGGACGAGACGAGGGCAGCTGCTCTCATAGCAAGGACACGAGGAAGCCGTTCCACGCGATCGGCTCCGGCACGATGGCAAGCGCTACATCACAGAGGGAGAAGTGAAGAATGTGAGATATCAACGACCTCTCTCTGATCACCTCCTCAACAAATACGTGAGTCAATACGACCAACGCCGACGATACGACGACGATGACGAAAGAGATCGTCTGGCTAGCAGGGACGCCAGGAGACATCGTCGGCATGATCGCGACGAGGAGAGATATGAGCGCCATGCCAAGGAGAAGTCAAGAGAGCAAGACGACGTGGATAGGCACTGGGACTGTCCCTTCTTCAGACACTGCTGGGATTCAGGAATGAGCCGATTGCCTACAATCGGCAACTGCCCAGAATGTAGACAGAAGAAGAAGGATGCAGCTAACGTGTCCGTGTTCAAACGTCTAGGGCCTCTCCCGCCTCGGAACAAGCACGATGAGTCCTCTCGGGTGGAAGATCTCGAGGAATTAGAAGACGATGATGAAGAAGAAGAAGATAAGTACCACCGGCCAAGGTGGTGCCCTGATGGACTCAGCCGTTCCCAAAAGCGTAGGGTTCGGCGACTACGTGGTTTGGAGGAAGCCGAAAGGTTATACCTGCACACGTTAAGGAAGGCGCGGCCTGATCTGGCCGCGAAAATTCAGCGAACTCTGGACGAAGAAGGTCGGCAACAAAAGAAAGAGTGGCGCCCCAGACAAAGGAAAGCCGATGATGAGACATCGGCTGGCACAAACATGGTGTTCATCCTTCCGGCGGAGTTTAGTGCTCCAGGATTAGACGAAGCACCTGTGGCACAACTTGACTGCGGCCCACGGCCAGTTATCTTTGAGAAGCCACGAGAAAGAAGCTACAGACACCGAAGGCCCTGTACTTGCGAGGTTATATCAATGGGCAGCCTGTCAACAAGATGCTGGTGGACACCGGAGCGGCGATCAACATTATGCCATACTCCATGCTACGTCGGTTGGGACGCTCTAGCTCGGATCTGATCAAGACCAACGTTACACTGAGCGATTTCAACGGCCAAGCATCTGAAGCACAAGGTGTTCTGAACGTGGATCGGACCGTGGGAAGAAAAACCATCCCTACGACATTCTTTATTGTCGATAGCAAGAGCAACTATGCTGTCCTGCTAGGGAGAGATTGGATCCACGCCAACTGTTGCATTCCATCCACGATGCACCAATGTTTAATACAGTGGGATGGAGATGAAGTAGAGGTCGTCCAAGCAGATGACTCAGCCGAGATTTCAACGGCTGGCATGAACGTTTGGGAGATGACAGGCCAAGAGCCACTCTCAGGCATCACTTTGGACGACTGCGAGCGCATCGACGTGACGAAGGACGGAGTGAGGCTGGTCTTATCCACCGGCCTGACCGTGTAACAAGAGCAAAATCTATGGACGTACGTGGCAAGGCCGATCCTTGTGATCGGCCCCAAAAATAAAAAGGGATAATCTCGTCTCAAGCATGTCACGTAGTTATACTGAAGCAAGACCAAGATGTAAACCTTCATTGAGCAATTCAATCAACATGGAGGCCGATTCCAGCAATCGGCCAAAATTATCCTCACCATACGTTCTGCCCGTGTTCAACGTCGATCTAGCGGACGGCGGAGAGCGGGGATACAGGTTTACGTCGGCTGATGAGCTGGAAGAAGTCAACATTGGTCCTTACGGAGCCGATGTTCAAGTACAGTGCCTTGGCTAACTACAGAGCCGATATCTGCAGTTACCTGACAGATTCGGCTCGGGGGGCACCTAATCAGATGAACATGTGCGATACATGTGCAGTGAAATATTGGGGGCCGATAGAAAAATCGGCCAGTAAAAAAAAATTTCATAACAATCACGTTCTTAGTTCAGCCGATACACCTAGTAAAATTTTTTTTTTCATAATGTACAGCCGATGAACAGACATCGACTTTAGAACTAAGAAACAAAGCCGATGCACAGCCATCGACTCTAGTACAAATTACACAGGATCTACCAGCTGCGTGTTCAAGGCGCGGGTTTCGGCCAAGTCGGTCTTCAGTTCAGCTTCGAGGCCTTCTGCTTCCTCGAGGGAGTGAACGATGAGAGCTTCCTCAGCTTCAATGAGCTGTTTTTTGTTGCCTGAACCTTCTCTTCGAGGACCTCAACCCTTTCCGCAGGGTCGCCAGTTCAGCAGTGCTGTCAGATGTGTCAGTTTTGGCGTCCAAGGCAGCCTGTTGCTCATTAAGCCGTTGGCATTGGTCTGCAATATCGGCTTTCAACGGAAGAAGATATGATCGGCTCTGGTGTTTCTGCTGTCGGTTTGGCCAAGTTGGCCACCTTCTCAACTACACTTGTAGGAGTTGCTAGGGCCAGAGTGGCGGATGGCATGGATACCTCTTCGACTTCCCCATTGGAGGTGTCATCAGTCTGCAAAGGAAGAGGAGGAGGACATTGCTCTGAGATTGGGGTTTCTTGGTGCCGATGGCCAGAACAGAGCAAGGGGATGAAGAAGCAAACTGCTCGATGCGGTTAAATAAAAGGGATATAGTGGAGATTCAATGCCACAGCAGTTTCCGAGGAAGTGGTGCCCAAAGAAAAAAAAATTTGCCAGGTCACGCGGAGAAGTTGAGGAGGCAAGGCATCATGATGATGGGTACTGCGACGGTTCTGCTCTGCCACGACATGACCCGACGAAGAAAAAGCGGAGTGATTTTGGAATTATCATTTCCAAAACCAGGGGGGCATGTGTTATCACCAGAATTTGACCGGATCAGAGGAGGGCCGCGATTAAGATGGGCTTGAAGAATATACACGGAAGAAATACATGAATCGGCCTTGTATACAAAGTTTGGGCTAGTTTGCCCGTGTATCTGTAAATATAGTAGGATACGTGTCGGTTAGTTAGAATTTGGCTCGTGCACGGTTGGGATTATTCCCACGTTAGAAAGTCTACGGACTATAAATATGTATCTAGGGTTATTGAGAAAAACAACAATCACGTTCATCACAAACCAATCTAGGCGCATTGCCAACCCCTTGTTTCGAGGGTTTCTTCCGGGTAAGCATCATGCTGCCTAGATCGCATCTTGCGATCTAGGCAGTACACGTTTATTCGCTGTTCATGCGTTGCTCGTGCTGAAGCCTTATTGATGGCGAGCAACGTAGTTATCATAGATGTGTTAGGGTTAGCATTGTTTCATCGTATCACATGCTTTCGCCCATGCAACCCTTAGACGTCTAGCCGCCCTTACACCTATCTTAGGTGTAAGGGCGGCACCTCGCTTGATCATTATTTAGTAGATCCGATCCGTTATGATTGCTCCTTGTTCTTCAAGGATTAGTTTAATATCTGCATAGTTAGGCCTTGCAAACGGGTTGAAGGATCCAGTAGCACGTAGGGTGTAGTTTGCTAGCCCTAGATGAGATGTTCCGGGGATCAACTTCATGTTGGTTTTGAGGCCTTGTCTAGAGTCGGTTTATTATCACCGTGCGTGGCTGCCAGGCTCAATCACGCGTAGGATGTTCCGATTATGTGGTGAAAATCCTAAATCGTCGTAGGTCGTTTTAGCTTTATTTTGATCAAGCAGGACCACCATGTGATCGTATACCTCATACGAATCATGGGTGGATCGGCTCCTTGAGCTGATTCACAGGACAACCTGAGAGCCGATCGAGACTCGTATTTAATGTTTACGTGTATGCCATGCAGGAAACTAAGCGAAGCAAATCCATCACCTTCCTGACCAGGTATAGGTCAGGTGGCACGCCCTTGCACCAGCATCGGACGTGCGTGCCGAGGCTTTGCGGGCCGTCGCTCGAGGGACCAGGGCCAGCCGCAGTCCTGGGAGCCTCCCGGCTCTACTGTGTTGCCCGTCGCTACTCGCCGGTGGGTTTCTGATCGCAACACTAACATAGCATACACTGTTACCAATAGCTATGAAAGGGGGAATAGATCGCATCAATACTATCATAGTAATAGTTAACTTCATAATCTACAAGAGATTACAATCATAACCTATGCCAAGTACTACATGATGCACACACTGTCACTCTTTACATCATGGAGGAGGAATAGACTACTTTAATAACATCACTAGAGTAGCACATAGATTAATAGTGATACAAAGCTCATGATCACATAAAGATCACACCATGGGAGAGAGATGAACCACATAGCTACCGGTAGAGCCCTTAGCCTTGATGTCTACGGGAGCTTCTATTCTTGTAGACAGTGTTGGGCCTCCAAGAGCAGAGGTTTGTAGAACAGCAGCAAGTTTCCCTTAAGTGGATTACCCAAGGTTTATCGATCTCAGGGAGGAAGAGGTCAAAGATATCCCTCTCATGCAACACCTGCAACCACAAAGCAAGAAGTCTCTTGTGTCCCCAACACACCTAATAGGTGCACTAGTTCGGCGAAGAGATAGTGAAATACAGGTGGTATGAATAAGTAGTAGCAACGGCACCAGAAAAGTGCTTTGCCCAGGACAGTAAACAAGCAGTAGTAACGCAGCAGTAGTAACGCAGTAGTAGTAACGCAGTAGAAACAAGTAAACAAGCAGCGATATCGGTATTTAGGAACAAGGCCTAGGGATTACACTTTCACTAGTGGACACTCTCAACATTGATCACATAACAGAATAGATAAATGCATACTCTACACTTTTGTTGGATGATGAACACATTGCGTAGGATTACACGAACCCTCAATGCCGGAGTTAACAAGCTCCACAATAATGCTCATATTTTAGTAACATTTAGTGTAAGATAGATTAAAAGACTAAACCAAGTACTAGCATAGCATGCACACTCGTCACCTTCATGCATATGTAGGAGGAATAGATCACATCAATATTATCATAGCAATAGTTAACTTCGCAATCTACAAGAGATCATGATCATAGCATAAACCAAGTACTAACACGGTGCACACACTGTCACCTTTACACACGTGCAGGAGGAATAAAACTACTTTAATAACACATCACTAGAGTAGCACATAAATAAATTGTGATACAAAACATATTTCAATCATAAAGAGATATAGATAAGCACCTCACTATGCCATTCAACAGTGAATAAGTATTCTGTGAAATATAGCCTAAGAGACCCACACGGTGCACACACTGTCACCTTTACACACGTGGGACAAGGAGTCTCCGGAGATCACATAGGTAAAACTCACTTGACTAGCATAATGACATCTAGATTACAAGCATCATCATATGAATCTCAATCATGTAAGGCAGCTCATGAGATTATTGTATTGAAGCACATAGGAGAGAGATGAACCACATAGCTACCGGTACAGCCCCGAGCCTCGATGGAGAACTACTCCCTCCTCATGGGAGCAGCAGCGGTGATGAAGATGGCGGTGGAGATGGCAGCGGTGTCGATGGAGAAGCCTTCCGGGGCACTTCCCCGCTCCGGCAGGGTGCCGGAACGAGACTCCTGTCCCCCGGATCTTGGCTTCGCGATGGCGGCGGCTCTGGAAGGTTTTCCGTATCGTGGTTTTTCGCCTCAGGGGTTTCGCGACGGAGGCTTTATATAGGCGAAGAGGCGGCGCAGGAGGGTCGAAGGGGTGGCCACACCATATGGCGGCGCGGCCAGGGCCTGGGCCGCGCCGGCCTATGGTCTGGGGGCCCAGTGCCCCCCCTCTGGTCCTTCCCGGGTGTTCTGGATGCTTCCGGTGAAAATAGGAACCTGGGTCTTCGTTTCGTCCAATTCCGAGAATATTTCGTTACTAGGATTTCTGAAACCAAAAACAGCAGAAAACAGGAACCGGCACTTCGGCATCTTGTTAATAGGTTAGTTCCAGAAAATGCACGAATATGACATAAAGTGTGCATAAAACATGTAGGTATCATCAATAATATGGCATAGAACATAAGAAATTATCGATACGTCGGTGACGTATCAAGCATCCCCAAGCTTAGTTCTGCTCGTCCCGAGCAGGTAAAACGATAACAAAGATAATTTCTGAAGTGACATGCCATCATAAACTTGATCATATTGTAAACATATGTAATGAATGCAGCGATCAAAACAATGGTAATGACATGAGTAAACAAGTGAATCATAAAGCAAAGACTTTTCATGAATAGTACTTCAAGACAAGTATTAATAAGTCTTGCATAAGAGTTAACTCATAAAGCAATAAATCAAAGTAAAGGTATTGAAGCAACACAAAGGAAGATTAAGTTTCAGCGGTTGCTTTCAACTTGTAACATGTACATCACATGGATAGTTGTCAACATAGAGTAATATAACAAGTACAATATGCAAGTATGTAAGAATCAATGCACAGTTCACACAAGTGTTTGCTTCTTGAGGTGGAGAGAGATAGGTGAACTGACTCAACATAAAAGTAAAGAGAATGGTCCTTCAAAGAGGAAAGCATCGATTGCTATATTTGTGCTAGAGCTTTTATTTTGAAAACATGAAACAATTTTGTCAACGGTAGTAATAAAGCATATGAGTTATGAAAGTTATATCTTACAAGTTGCAAGTCTCATGCATAGTATACTAATAGTGCCCGCACCTTGTCCTAATTAGCTTGGACTACCGGATCTTTGCAATGCACATGTTTTAACCAAGTGTCACAATGGGGTACCTCCATGCCGCCTGTACAAAGGTCTAAGGAGAAAGCTCGCATTTTGGATTTCTCGCTTTTGATTATTCTCAACTTAGACATCCATACCGGGACAACATGGACAACGAGATAATGGACTCCTCTTTAATGCATAAGCATGTGGCAACAATTATTATTCTCATATGAGATTGAGGATATATGTCCAAAACTGAAACTTCCACCATGGATCATGGCTTAAGTTAGCGGCCCAATGTTCTTCTCTAACAATATGCATGCTCCAACCATAAAGGTGGCAGATCTCTCTTACTTCAGACAAGACGGACATGCATAGCAACTCACATGATATTCAACAAAGAATAGTTGATGGCGTCCCCGAAGCATGGTTATCGCACAACAAGCAACTTAATAAGAGATAAAGTGCATAAGTACATATTCAATACCACAATAGTTTTTAAGCTATTTGTCCCATGAGCTATATATTGCAAAGGTGAATGATGGAATTTTAAAGGTAGCACTCAAGCAATTTACTTTGGAATGGCGGATAAATACCATGTAGTAGGTAGGTATGGTGGACACAAATGGCATAGTGGTTGGCTCAAGGATTTTGGATGCATGAGAAGTATTCCCTCTCGATACAAGGTTTAGGCTAGCAGGGGTTATTTGAAACAAACACAAGGATGAACGGTACAGCAAAACTCACATAAAAGACATATTGTAAACATTATAAGACTCCATACCGTCTTCCTTGTTGTTCAAAACTCAATACTAGATGTTATCTAGACTCTAGAGAAACCAAATATGCAAACCAAATTAGCAAGCTCTAAGTGTTTCTTCATTAATGGGTGCAAAGTATATGATGCAAGAGATTAAACATGAGCACAACAATTGCCAAGTATCAAATTATCCAAGACATTTTAGCAATTTACTACATGTATCATTTTCCAATTCCAACCATATAACAAATTAACGAAGAAGAAACTTCGCCATGAAAATTAAAAGCTAAGAACACATGTGTTCATAGGAACCAGCGGAGCGTGTCTCTCTCCCACACAAGCATTTATTTAAACAAAAATAAAAACAAAAGCACACAGACGCTCCAAGTAAAGTACATAAGATGTGGCCGAATAAAAATATAGTTTCAGGGGAGGAACCTGATAATGTTGTCGATGAAGAAGGGGATGCCTTGGGCATCCCCAAGCTTAGATGCTTGAGTCTTCTTGAAATATGCAGGGATGAACCACCGGGGCATCCCCAAGCTTAGAGCTTTCACTCTTCTTGATCATAGTATATCATCCTCCTCTCTTGACCCTTGAAAACTTCCTCCACACCAAACTCGAAACAAACTCATTAGAGGGTTAGTGCACAATCAAAAACTCACATGTTCAGAGGTGACACAATCATTCTTAACACTTCGGTACATTGCTCAAAGCTACTGGAAGGTAATGGAACAAAGAAATCCACCCAACACAGCGAAAGAAGCAATGCGAAATAAAAGGCAGAATCTGTCAAAACAGAACAGTCCGTAAAGACGAATTTTAAAAGGGCACCAGACTTGCTCAAATGAAAATTCTCAAATTGAATGAAAGTTGCGTACATATCTGAGGATCACTCACGTAAATTGGCATAATTTTCTGAGTTACCTACAGAGAATTAGACCCAGATTCGTGACAGCAAAGAAATCTGGAACTGCGTAGTAATCCAAATCTAGTATTTACTTTACTATCAAAGACTTTACTTGGCACAACAAAACATAAAACTAAGATAAGGAGAGGTTGCTACAGTAGTAAACAACTTCCAAGACACAAATATAAAACAAAGTACTGTAGCAAAATAACACATGGGTTATCTCCCAAGAAGTTCTTTCTTTATAGCCGTTAAGATGGGCTCAGCAGTTTTAATGATGCACTTGCAAGAAATAGTATTTGAAGCAAAAGAGAGCATCAAGAGGCAAATTCAAAAACACATTTAAGTCTAACATGCTTCCTATGCATAGGAATCTTGTAAATAAACAAGTTCATGAAGAGCAAAGTAACAAGCATAGGAAGATAAAACAAGCGTAGCTTCAAAAATTTCAGCACATAGAGAGGTGTTTTAGTAACATGAAAATTTCTACAACCATATTTTCCTCTCTCATAATAACTTTCAGTAGCATCATGAGCAAACTCAACAATATAACTATCACATAAAGCATTCTTATCATGAGTCTCATGCATAAAATTATTACTCTCCACATAAGCATAATCAATTTTATTAGTTGTAGTGGGAGCAAATTCAACAAAGTAGCTATCATTATTATTCTCATCAAGTGTAGGAGGCATAGTATAATCACAACAAAATTTACTCTCCATAGTAGGTTGTACCAAAAGACCACTATCATTATCATCATAAATAGGATGCAAAGTATTATCAAAGAAAATTTTCTCCTCAATGCTTGGGGGACTAAAAATATCATGAAAACCAGCTTCCCCAAGCTTAGAACTTTCTATATTATTATCAACAATGGTGTTCAAAGCGTTCATACTAATATTACTACCAGCATGCAAATAAGATTTCATAGGTTTTTTAATTTTCGCATCAAACAATCCATGTTTTAAATCAGGAAATAGAATAAGAAGCTCATTGTTGTCCATTATGCCAAACTAGTGTAAACAAGAAACAAAAAGATGCAATTGCAGGATCTAAAGGAAATAGCTTCGAGCACAAACACAATGGCGCCAGAAAAGTACTGTTACCTGGAACCGTAGTATGAGTGCCTTTTTACCTTTCCTCCCCGGCAACGGCGCCAGAAAAGTGCTTGATGTCTACGGGAGCTTCTATTCTTGTAGACAGTGTTGGGCCTCCAAGAGCAGAGGTTTGTAGAACAGCAGCAAGTTTCCCTTAAGTGGATTACCCAAGGTTTATCGATCTCGGGGAGGAAGAGGTCAAAGATATCCCTCTCATGCAACCCTGCAACCACAAAGCAAGAAGTCTCTTGTGTCCCCAACACACCTAATAGGTGCACTAGTTCGGCGAAGAGATAGTGAAATACAGGTGGTATGAATAAGTAGTAGCAACGGCACCGGAAAAGTGCTTTGCCCAGGACGAGTAAACAAGCAGTAGTAACGCAGCGAGTAGTAACGCAAGTAAAACAAGTAAACAAGCAGCGATATCGGTATTTAGGAACAAGGCCTAGGGATTACACTTTCACTAGTGGACACTCTCAACATTGATCACATAACAGAATAGATAAATGCATACTCTACACTTTTGTTGGATGATGAACACATTGCGTAGGATTACACGAACCCTCAATGCCGGAGTTAACAAGCTCCACAATAATGCTCATATTTTAGTAACATTTAGTGTAAGATAGATTAAAAGACTAAACCAAGTACTAGCATAGCATGCACACTGTCACCTTCATGCATATGTAGGAGGAATAGATCACATCAATATTATCATAGCAATAGTTAACTTCGCAATCTACAAGAGATCATGATCATAGCATAAACCAAGTACTAACACGGTGCACACACTGTCACCTTTACACACGTGCAGGAGGAATAAAACTACTTTAATAACACATCACTAGAGTAGCACATAGATAAATTGTGATACAAAACATATTTCAATCATAAAGAGATATAGATAAGCACCTCACTATGCCATTCAACAGTGAATAAGTATTCTGTGAAATATAGCCTAAGAGACCCACACGGTGCACACACTGTCACCTTTACACACGTGGGACAAGGAGTCTCCGGAGATCACATAGGTAAAACTCACTTGACTAGCATAATGACATCTAGATTACAAGCATCATCATATGAATCTAAATCATGTAAGGCAGCTCATGAGATTATTGTATTGAAGCACATAGGAGAGAGATGAACCACATAGCTACCGGTACAGCCCCGAGCCTCGATGGAGAACTACTCCCTCCTCATGGGAGCAGCAGCGGTGATGAAGATGGCGGTGGAGATGGCAGCGGTGTCGATGGAGAAGCCTTCCGGGGGCACTTCCCCGCTCCGGCAGGGTGCCGGAACAGAGACTCGTGTCCCCCAGATCTTGGCTTCGCGATGGCGGCGGCTCTGGAAGGTTTTCCGTATCGTGGTTTTTCGCCTCAGGGGTTTCGCGACGGAGGCTTTATATAGGCGAAGAGGCGGCGCAGGAGGGTCGAAGGGGTGGCCACACCATATGGCGGCGCGGCCAGGGCCTAGGCCGCGCCGGCCTATGGTCCGGGGGCCCGAGTGCCCCCCTCCGGTCCTTCCCGGGTGTTCTGGATGCTTCCGGTGAAAATAGGAACCTGGGTCTTCGTTTCGTCCAATTCCGAGAATATTTCGTTACTAGGATGTCTGAAACCAAAAACAGCAGAAAACAGGAACCGGCACTTCGGCATCTTGTTAATAGGTTAGTTCCAGAAAATGCACGAATATGACATAAAGTGTGCATAAAACATGTAGGTATCATCAATAATATGGCATAGAACATAAGAAATTATCGATACGTCGGTGACGTATCAAGCCTCGGGGGAGAACTACTCCCTCCTCATCATGGGAGACAGCAACGGCGATGAAGATGGTGGTGGTGTCGATGGAGATGACTCCGGGGGCAATTCCCCGTCCCGGCGGCGTACCGGAACAGAGACTTCTGTCCCCCGAAACTTGTCTTCACGATGGCGGCGGCTACGGAACTCTTCGTGGAATATCGTCGGGTTGTTTTAGGGTTTTCGCGACGGAGAGAATATATAGACGAAGGGGCGATGTCGGTGGAGTCCCGAGGGGCTCCCTCCCCATAGGTCGGCGCGGCCAGGGGGCCACCCGCGCCGCCATAGGGTGTGGGTCCCCTGCTGCCCTTCCTTGACTCCTCTTCGGTGTTCTGGAAGACTCCGTGGAAAATAGGGACGTGGGCTTTTGTTTCATCCAATTCCGAGAATATTTCCTGTGTAAGATTTCTGAAACCAAAAACAGCAGAAAACAGGAACTGGCGCTTCAGCATCTTGTTAATAGGTTAGTGCCGGAAAATGCATCAAAACGATATAAAGTATGAATAAAACATGTAGGTATTGTCATAAAACTAGCGTGGAACATAAGAAATTATAGATACGTTGGAGACGTATCAGCGGCCACCGGGGTAGGTCCTCTGGACCGGTGCTCGGGGACTTACCGCTCGCTGGGGGTCTGCTCTCAATCCAAGGCTTCAAGGAGAGTAGCTGCGACGGCGCGCCACCGACAGCTTCGCGTCGCCGACGTGGTCGTCTTGCAGAAGGGCGGTTCTACTTTTTTGTTCTTTCTGTGGTCCTTTCTGTAATATTGCCGAATTAATATCAGCATCTTCTATTTGCAAAAAAAATAGAGGAGAGCAAAATCAGCATACTTGAAAATTCAAGACGAAAGCATTCAGTTGGAGAATTTAAGATGGAAGCACTTAATTGTCCACAAAATCTAGGGATTAGACGTCGCTCTGTTTGACGACCGTACGGACCAGCAGCTTGCAATCGGAGGGATGAGCACTGGTCCGATGGGAAGCCTAAGGAAATGTACAATAGTGATATCTTAGCAGTGCCATGTAGAATAAATGCTGAGGTGGAGGAAAGAGAAAGATAAAAAAGATTTTGCCTTCTCTTAGCTAAGAGATTATCCATAGCACAATCTATCTCACCATAAATTTAGGATGTCTCGTTACTAAAGATAAGACTAAAAAACCTCATTGTACATCATGTTTTATTGTTATATCTAGATTACATGACAAGATTAAGATAAGACAGTTTTATCAATCACTGCACATGCCCTAAATTGGGATCCGATTGCTAGTGGTGCCCTTGCCATTTTGTCTCTCACTTTCCATTTCCGCCGGCTGCACCAGGTACTACAAATAAGGACGATGCCCTTAGACGATTGATCGCATCTCAATCTCTTTCTCCGTCTTCTTCTTTGTATTCTTCATCAAGGGCGATGGCAAGGACGCGCAGGCGCAACGGGCAGGCCGGCGATCGGCAGGCAACCTTCTCTGAGCTCCGCGCGGAGCTGTTCAGGGAGGCGTACGAGCTGAGCGTGCTCTGCGGCGCTGAGATGGCGCTCGTTGTCTTCGATCCCGCTGGGAACGCCTTCGCCTTCGGCAGCCCTGACTCCGCGGATGACGTCCTGCGCCGTCACTTCGCTGTCCCTGCCGACAACAACGAGCAAGACGTGCCCCCTGTCGTCGACAAGCTGGATGAGGCAAAGGAGGAGGACGCTAGGGCGCCTACGGTGATCACCAAGAAGCAGGAGACCACGCCGGCGACAACAACGGAGAAGGCGCGCATGGCCGCCCTCCTTGAGAAGCTGCAGCCAGCTATGGAGGGCAAGAGCTTCTTGTGGGAGGCGGACGTTGACAAGATTGCCAAGACGGATCTGCCGGAGTTCGTCTGGGCGCTGGAGCGGTTTAGGGAGCGCACCGAATCAGCAATCGGGAATTCGTCGCTGGAAAAATAGTCCACGACATGGTCTCATGCATAATAGCAAGAAAATTCTAAACTTCGTTCGTCTCCATCGTAGCCTTTGCTCATTCATCTCGTATATTTTATTTGCTAAAACTACTGTGCGTGCTATATGTATATATGTGTTCCTCGCAAATTTGATTTGTCAGTTTCTGTAGCTATGTGTTTTCTGAGCTGTGCTCTATATATGTCGGTTTTATTTAGTATTTATTTGAATTCTTACAATATTTCGTTAATTTTTACTAAACCTAAATCATCCACATTATTGATCAATCCGTGTTCCCAAGTTTGTTCTCAAGTGTTTACCAATCTGTTCCGCATGAGGGGCGCTGACTGTTAGATGTATATATCTGTCTATTGTAGTTTCCCCATATGTTAGGGGGCTTCCTGCATATGTGCACCTGTACATGTACTATATATTGTGGACTTTGCCCCCTGGTAATACAACACGCATATTGGCCTAACATGGTATCAGAGCTAAAATTGATCCTCTAGTCTAGTACGTGTTCCGATCCCGCGCGTGGTCAATCTCCGTCGAATATCTCCGCCGATCTCCCTGGCTGCTCCCGGCCCGATCCCGCGCGTGGTCGATCTCTCTCCGCCCCCGTGCTCCCTGCTCTCGGACAGTCCCGCGCGTGGCCGCCGCGTCGCCCCCGCGCCGCGTGCTCTCCGCGCCGCTCTCTCTGCTCTCCGCGTGGTCGCCGCGCGTGGTCGCCCGCGTGGCCGTGCTCGATCGGAACGCCTGCTCTCTGATCTGGCGCGTGGCTGTGCTCAATCCCACGTGGCCGTGCTTGATCGGATCGCTCTCTGATCTCGCGCGCGCGTGGCCGTGCTCAATCGATCTCAATCGATCTCCTGCTCCGGTTTCTCTTCGGCCTTGCTCCCCGCTCCGGTTTTTCTTCGGCCCTCTCCCCGATCCGGTTTCTCTCTCCGGCTCTTGGCTTGATCTGAAAAAAAAGCAAAAAAAAAAAGCAAAAAAAAAAAGAGCTATGTCTTCTTCGGGCTATGTTGCGATCCCTCGCTGCCCGGTGATCTTCGATGGCGCGAATTACCCTGATTTCGCTGCCTTTATGCGCGTCCACATGCACGGTCTTCGTCTTTGGGGTGTGCTTTCTGGCGAGGTTTCCTGTCCGCCGCGCCATGTTGCTCATACGGTGCCTGTTGCACCGCCACCTGTTGCCCTTGCCCCTGATGCTACTCAGGCGGATAAGGATGCAGCCAAGAGTGCTGATGACACTGCTCTGGCTGATTATGACCGGAAGGTCCAGGACCACTCTACTGCCGTTGCGACTTACCGGCAGGATCTGACTGAGTACACTCAGTGGATTGATGAGGATGCTCGTGCTGCTGCTGTTCTCACCTCTAGTGTTCTGCCTCAGTATGCTGCTGAGTTTATGGGTCTTCCCACCGCTGTTGCTCAGTGGGCTTTTCTTCGTCAGTGCTATCAGCCGTCTGGTGATGCTCTTTACCTGTATGTGGTCCGCCAGGAGCATGCCCTTCAGCAGGGTGATTCTACTATTGATGAGTTCTACACTCAGAGTGCTGCTATTTGGCGTCAGCTTGATTCTCTCTGTACAACTGTGTGTGCCACCTGTCCCTGCTGTCTGACTGTGCGCGCGGATCTGGAGTTTCAGCGCGTTTTTGAGTTCTTGTCGCGGCTCCGTAAGGAGTTTGAGCCGCGCCGGGCCCAGCTGCTTGCCCGTGGTCGTGTTCCGCTCTCTGAGGTCCTTGCTGAGCTTCGTGCTGAGGAGACTCGTCTTCGTGGTGCTGGTCTTCTTGAGGTTCCCTCTGTTCTTGCTGCTCGTGGCCCTTCTATGCCGTCTGCTCGTGGACCTCCTATGCCGCCGGCTTCGTTGCGGCCTCCGGCACAGCCGATACTTCCTACTCCTCCATTCCAGGGTCAGCGTCAGCCCCAGCAGCCTCGTGGTTCGACATCACCTCCTTGCACCTACTGTGGCAGGCCTGGCCACACTATCTCTACTTGCTGGCAGAGGGATCCCAGCTTACGCCCGCAGCATACTCGTCGTCAGGCTCGTTCTTCAGGATCTTCTGCTGTTGCGCTCTCTGACCAGGACATTATCCGTGGTCTTGTGGTCTGCTCGCTGGTACAGGCTCTTCCTCGACGGGTACTGCTGGTTCTGTGCCTGGCTCTTCTGGCACCGCGCGACCACCATCTTTCACACAGTCAGGTACGTCATCCCCGTGGTATCTGGATTCTGGAGCTTCTTTTCATATGACCTCTACGTCTTCTATTCTTTCTGCTCTTCGCTCTCTTGTTTCTCCTGTTCGTGTTATCACGGCTGATGGTACCTCTCTCCCTGTTTCCAGTCGAGGCACCCTTTCTACTACCTCTTTCTCTGTTCCTGATGTTTCTCATGTTCCTAGTCTTAAGATGAACCTGTTTTCCGCTAGTCAGCTTACTGATTCTGGTTGTCGCGTCATTCTTGACGCTGATTCTTGTGTTGTTCAGGACCGCCGTACACAGGCCCTGGTTGGAGCTGGCCCTCGCAGCCGTGAGTCCCCGGGGCTCTGGGAGTTAGACTGGCTTCGCGTTCCTTCTGCTGCCACTTCATCTGCTAGATCAGATTCATTGTGGCCGTAGATTAATATGTCATCAAAATATACAACCACAAACTTGCAAATAAATTCACGCAAAACATGGTTTATCAGTCTCATGAAAGTGCTAGGTGCATTAGTCAAACCAAAAGGCATTACTAACCACTCATATAAACCAAAAGCCCTAACACTGACTACCTCCTCTGGATTTCACTGGTTATTTGCTCTTAAGGCTGTTTTGACGGAGGAGGGAGACAACCCACAGAGGTGGAGAGCCCAAGCTGCACCGTGCGCTTCTTAGTAGGGGATGTGCTAGCTTACGGGTGATCGTCCCCCGGTTAATCTCCCGGCAGCTAAAACCATTTTGGGAAAGGTCCCGCCTATTCCCTTTTTGGGTCACGCAAAGAAGATCTCCGGCGCTTAACGCCTATTCCCTTGGAAAATGCTGACTATCCCCGGGGGGATGAGATTAGTCCGATGACCTTATCATCCCATTCGCCTTCTCTTCCTCTTACAGGACGTACGCAGTCGTCAACTTCAGCCAACCGCCCACCACCGCGGGCGCCCTCCCCCCACGCTCCTAAGCAATGCCGACAGGTAACCGCGATGCCCTCTCCCACCTCTAGCTCGGCGAGCGACGTTCCTAGGTGCTCCCTCTCCAATTTCTTACTCGACGCTGACTTCACAACCTCCTCAGCGCCGGCCGCCCTCCGAACCTACCCCTCGCGGGGAGCTCCGCTTCCACCTCCTACCCCCACGATGTTCCCTAGGTTGCGCCTCACCTAGATTTTTGGCGGCCGACCCCGGTGAACTTCATCGCGGTGCTGCATCCGCCGAGCTTCTCCTGCAAGCCTCATGGTGTGCCGTTTTGTCCACCACCAAGCCGCCCATCAAGCTCCGCATCCCACCTACATCCATGGCTACACGGGAGGCATGTAGGGTGGCGGCGAGCCATGTGCGTTGCGGGCTACGGTGAGGCCTAGGGGCGGGCGGCGGCAAGTCCAGGGGTGCAAGGCTTCAACGTCTCACGTGTGAAAAAATGTGATGCTACAATATAACATTTTTGTTGCTACCATCATTCTCCGATTTTGCTAATATAGTATAATTTTTTTTGCTAAGACCTTTCCGGTGATATGCTTGGGAGAAATCTGTGTTGCTAAAGTCCTGTGTTTTTGCAAAATTATTATAAAACTGTTGTTGCAACATCTCTGGCAAGAGTCTCTGGCGTTTTGCTAAGTAGTAGCACAATTTGTTTCTGTGGTTATATCTCCAATGAAGTTGGATTTTGCTACAATAGCATAAGGTTTTTTGCTATGATATCTCCGACAAGGTCTTTGGTGGTCCCCGGCAAGGCTATAGCTTTCAGTTTTCAGTTTTCGAGACGTTTTCAAGCGACGGTGGTCATTCATGGTTAGACGCACGTCAGCAAAACTCATTTTTTTCATGTTTACTAGCCATTTAGGTGGGCTATAGCATGCAATTTTTTTTTGGTTTCGATGACAATTTCCTGCGACCGTGACCACCTATACATGGTTTGAGTGGCATCACCAATATTCGCATTTTACATGTTTTCCCCCATTTTTGTGGGCTATTGCGCACGTTTTCGGTTTCCAGGTGGATTTTAAGCAAAGGTGATCATACGTGGTTAGACAGCCATCGGTAAAACTCGCAGGTTGCATATTTTCTGACCATTTTCTTGGGCTATAGCGTGCAACTGTTCGTTTCTAGGGCAATTTCCACCGACCGTAACCACCGATACATAGTTTTAGTGGTGTCGCCAAAAGTCATTTTTTCATATTTTCTGCCCATTTTCATAAGCTATATGGCAAATTTTTTGTTTCCTGAAAAGATTTCCAGTGACCGTGACCACCGATACATGGTTTGAGAGGTTTCGCGAAAACTCATGGTGTTCATGTTTTCTGCCTTTATTTTCAACGACCATAACCACCGATACATGGTTTGAAAGGTCTCGCAAAAACTCATATTGTTCATGTTTTCTGCCTCTATTTTCAGCGACCGTGACCACCGATACATGATTTGAGAGGTTTCAGGAAAACTCATGGTATTCATGTTTTCTGCCTCTATTTTTATGGGCTATAACTCGCTCTTTCATGTTTAGTGGTCATCTTTTTGGGCTATAACGCGCAATTTTTGGTTCCCAAGACAATTTCTAGCGACCGTGGCCACCGATACATGGTTTGAGGGGTATCGCCAAAACTCGCATTTTCGTGATAGCAAACACAACACATGAGACAAACATTTTTGTCACTGCTCGCACAAGAGTCCATCAATTCATCATCGTACGGAATCCTGCTAAATTTTCCTGCTAAAATCATGTACTCCCTCCGCCCCATGAAAATTGCCTAAGATTTATCAAAATCTGGATGTTTCTAGACATTATTCAGTATATAGATATATCCTAATGTTGGCAAATTTCAGATGACTTTCATGGAATAGAGGGAGTATTATCTTTCTTGAAAGCATTGTTATCACTAAATCGCAATACATCCTGATCACTGAGTCAGTGCTAGCGGTGAACAACCACGGCTGTCGTGGATGAAATTTGCAACCCAAAATCCCTGCATGTCAATAGAAAGCAAAATTTGTTACTAAGATAATGCCGTTCTGGTATCTACATGGCAGTTTTGCATGTAACGCGAGAATATCATCATCGTGCTATAAGAAAAGTTGGTTCAAGATTATAGAGCTTGAGTTTGAACCTTACATGCGGAGTAATGTGGAATGGAGGGGTACATATGAACTCTCATGTACTCAAGTCCCATTGCCACTTCCGAAGGGTTTTGTGCTCAATCTTGTTGCTCTACAATAACATAATTCAAATTTAAAATTCATATTCATATTCATATTTTCATGTAAGTGAATATATATTCGGTAGCAAGATGTTTCATGGAAAATATACCTTTTTTCGGTCAAGAACTATGAAGTCTAACGCTTAAAATGACACTTATAAGTTTGCTCATGTTTCTCTGTCTTGTAAATTGCAAGAAACCACCACAATTACGCGTGATGTTCGTAATCCAATTGCAAAAATCTACGGACATTGTGTTTGTTGCTTGCAATATGCATTGATGCTACCTATTAACAACATTACCACGATTTCTGACGAATGGATCCCAGGCCTACGTGGCACGACGGTGATTGTACCGGATGAAAAATTAGATAGATCAAACTATTGGGGGATTTTGGTAAATTTTAGAGGGACCCACTTGTCAGTTCCTTATTATTCCCCTCTCTGCCGTCATTGTCACAGCTCCGTGCCGCCGAGCACCTCTGGTTATCCTTGACTGCGGCCACCCTCTTTCCTACCTCCTCTCTTCCCTCGGGTCAGCCACGCACTGCCATCTACCGCATCACTATGCTCGACATCATTTTCCTCTACCTAAAAAAGAACCTCGAATCCGTGGAGGCGGTAATACTATCACCGCCTCCTCCTCCTTGTCTAGAGCTTGTACTCACCGAGGGACAAGTATGGTGGTGGAAACGAGCTCCCGGAGGAAATGCTGTCTAGGAGGGGGATGTGGGGATTTTTTTGTTTCTTAGGAGAGAAAAGGGAAATTTACAACATAACCCTAACTTTAGATGTCTCTCTTTCTCACTGTTCCTATTTGCCACGTCACCACTGATACTGGGTCCCTTCCTATTAGATTCATGGTTATTAAGTAACAGTAAAATGGAACCATCAAGACCTCTTCACAGCGATTTGGCGTTCAGGACCATCGGATTAGCGCATCCAATGCTCCAGATCTCTCCCAGTAGTCCCGAACCATCCTAATCAAGTTTGCTTCGTCGTCGTTACCCATTTACATCCCGTAAAGGCCCGTTTTCATTCTAGGGCTGCTACACCCAGCATTGTGTTAGGCCGCAGCACAACACTTGGGCCATGAAACGGGTTAATGGGCCTAGGAAAGCCTCAGAGCAAGACTGCGAAGGTATTCGGTCCAAACAACACCACAGTCTATCGTTTCAGTGAGAAAAAAAAACAAAGAACGTGATACATCGAGGAAGGTAGGGGAATGTGGCGGCCGGCGGGGCAGATGAATCGATGCGGACCATCCCTGCAATCCGATGCGGCGGACGAGAGGGTAGCGGAGAAGGCGGGTCATCGAACGGGCGCCGGGTTGCCCGTCGGCCACAGCACCAGGAAGTGTCACTGTAGCAGCTTTTATTTGCATTCTTCCAATTGCGAGTAATTTTGAGAGTAGATTATTTAGTTCTGGTGTGGACCTGAGGACTGTCACTAGCAGATTTAAATTTTCATTAAAAAAATTGCTATGAAGATTTTGTGGATTTTTTTAGATTTACTGAATTTGATATACACTGATATTAGGTTATTTCTTCACTCGTTTTTCACTTTGGCAGGGACATCTGATGAATCAGTATTATAGAGTCATGCTTCCATTCAGTGCACTTGTTGTTTGGGAGCAGTTGAACTTAATATCTTTCGTCATAGCTGTCGATTTACAGGGGTAGCAACTAGCAAGCAGGATTACCTGCAACAAAATCAATCATGGTTGATTGCTCTAAGGTTCGTGATATTGTAACTTTGGAGAAGCAAGGTTCTGAAGAACACTGAATTTTCTGCTTCCATGATTCATTCTTATTAATTAGCACCTATATAGTACTCAACCTTAGCATATCATAAAAACACGTATCTTATGTTGTTACGCTTTAAATTGAGTATGAGTGCACATTGAAAACAACCATTGCAATATCCGTAGAATTATGCAAAAGAAGGTGGTGAATTTTCCAACTACATTTGCAATTGTGTTTCTTTTTTTGCAATTCATTCTTCTTGGTCTCTATGTTTACTTACCCCACTCCAAGTTAAGGTCTTTTCGTAAATCCCTTTCACCCAACTTTTTCTCCCTCTTCACCAATGTATGCTCTCGGTTCTCCCTTGAGTACATGTTTGTGTACTTAATTGTTCTTTTTTTTTTCTAGGAATATTAGTGAGTGTGGAAGACGTTCTCCATGTAGACAAATACCTCGTATATATCATATATAATATTCAATAACACAAAACTGCATTTGCACACAAACAAATTAAAACAAATGTTATTGTCAATCCAATTCCGCATATATTCCTCTTGACGGTTCAGTCGTCGTCGATCTTGGGGAGGCCCTTGGCTCCGACGTTGAAGAACTCGGTGATGACCTCGAGCGGCAACCCCTTGGTCTCCGGCACCCTGAGGGCGACGAAGACGAGCGCGATGCAGCACACGACGGCGTAGATGGAGAAGACGCCGGCGAGGCCGACGGAGTTGAGCATGACCGGGAGGCTGTACGTGACGATGATGTCGCAGAGCCAGAACGTGAGCGAGCAGATGGCGATGCAGAGGCCGCGCACCCTGGTCGGGAAGATCTCGGAGCAGAGGATGTTGGGGATGGGGCCGAAGCCCATGACGAAGGTGCAGAAGTAGACGATGACAGAGCCGGTGGATATGGCGGCGTGCGCGGTGGTGGCCATGGGCACGATGTCCGCCGCCACGAGCGCGACGAGGGAGGCGATGAGCACCGGGATGGTCCAGAGGAGGAGGCTGCGGCGGCCGGAGACGTCCATGAGCCGCATGGCTACGACGATGGTGGGCAGCATGAGGAGCGTGGTGAGGCCGGAGATGAGGATGGAGGTGGAGTCGGAGCTGAGGCCGAGGCCCTCGAGGAGCACGCTCACACCGGCCTGGTCCAGGATCTGCGGCGTGTAGTAGAGCACGCCGTTGATGCCAGAGAACTGCTGCAGGATCTGCAGCGTCACGCCGCAGAACAGCGCGTGGCGGACGCCCGGCTCCAGCAGCTCCCGCCACAGTGCTCCAGGCTTCGCCGCCGTTGTCGCGGGGTGCACCAGCGCTGGGCCCATGATCGGATGCTCGTGTTGGAGGTTTTCTTCGTTGGTGGTGGTGGTGGTGGTGGTGTAGAGCGCCGACTTGCTGACAAGCGCCGCCGCGTGCACGTTGTGGCCGTCGGTGGCAGCGCCCTCCTCGTGCAGGTACATCCGCTGCACAGTGGTCTGCTTCGTCCCGTCCGGCCCGGCTTCGCCCTCCGTCCACTTCCACGCCAGCTGCCACCCGCCACCGATGCCCATCGTGCTCGCCATCCCTTCTCCGCCGGTCAGGCTGCTCTGTCGCCGCATGTCCAGAAGCGGCGCGCGAAGGCCTCCGTCCGCCGATGCCTTACCATCATTGTCATGTTCGTCGTCGTCGTCGTCGCTGCTGTGCGCTGCGTTCTCCTCGTCCCAGTCCAGGGGGTGGTCTCCGAGCACGCTGCCGAAGTTGGTGAAGAGCGTGGTGCCGGTGACGCCGCCGTCGGCATTAGGTGGGACCCTGTTCATCTCGTGGAGGCCGCCGAGAAGGGCGACGACGGGGTCCTGGAGGTTGTCGAGCATGCTGCCCATCCGCGAGAGCCCCATGGCGCTGCCTAGCAAGCTGCCCTGCCTCGACTGCCTAGCGCTGCCGAGCATGCTGCCCTGCCCGCCGAGCGGCACCGGCTGCGCCACCCACGACATCCCGCGCTCCGGTCCAAACAGCGTGACACCGCCTGACTTGCCGCCCAACTCATCATCGTCGCCGTCGACAGGCGCCGGGCCGACGATGTACTCCTCGATGGCGGTGACGCCGCCGGAGCCGAGCCCCTCGGCGAGGAGCGCCATCTCGCCCTCCACATCATCCCGGTTCCTGAGCATCTGCAGCACGACCCTGGCCTCCCTCATCCTACCCTTGCTGACCAGCCAGCGCGGCGACTCCGGCAGGTACAAGACCGCGACGGCGATGTAGAGCAGAGAAGGCAGGAAGAGGACGCCGAGCATGACGCGCCAGTCCGGGCTGGGCGCAAGCGTCATGGCGAACACCATGCAGTAGGACAGGAACATGCCCCCGGACCCGGTAAACTGCGGAAGCGTGTTGAGCGTCCCGCGGATCTCGGGCGGCGCCGTCTCGGAGATGTAGACGGGGACGAGCGTGACGGCGAGGCCAACGGCGAGGCCATCCACGAGGCGGGCAAGGAGGAGGACGTGCACGGTGGGGGACCAGAGCATGAGGAGGCCGGCGAGGGCGTAGAGCAGCGAGGAGGCGATCAGCATGGGGCGGCGCCCGATGGAGTCGGAGAGCGGGCCGGAGAAGGTGGTGACGACGGTGGCGCCGATGAGGGAGGTGGCCACCACAAGGCCCTCCAGCGCCGGGTGCGCCTCCAGGCCGAACTCGCGCTTGATGTAGAGCAGGGAGCCGGCGATGGTGGCGTTGTCCCACCCCTGCAGCATGTTGCCCATCGCCGCCGCCAGCGCCACCAGCGCCGCCCCCCTCATCTTGGATCGATCGGACGAGCTGGATCAATCGGGAATGGATGAATGAATAATGGATGGAGGCAGAGTGCAATGCGACTTACTCGATCTATATAATAAACTGTTGTATGAGCTAGATCGATCGAGTTGGAAGTGACGAGGCGTGAAGTCGTCGTCGCCATGTCCATCCGTCCAGCCATGGATCCTCATCTTTCATTCGTCGTCGTTGTAGCAAGGTGCTTACCGACTACTTTCACTTAGGTGGCCGCCTGTCACCAGCATATATGCACAGCTCCTCTTTAAAATTCCAGACGAAATTAAATTCCAAAACATTTTACCATCTGGATTTGAATAATGGATGGAGGCATGTTGATTTTTCTAGCCTAAATTTCAGAAGGATGTGATCTTTGAAATAATCACACAGTGCAGACAAATCAAATCAAATCAAATCAAATCTTCGTGTTCGAATTGTTCATTATGAGGTTTATCATTGTCTCTTAGTTAGCTGTGTTTTTACAGTGATCTATTCGCTCTCATAAAAAATGTAAAAAGTAGTGCTCACCCTTATGTAAACTTCGTCCGTAATTTCCAAAAAAATGTATTTAACCAAGCCGTCTCTTTAATAGTTACGACCAAATGGTTAACATTTTTGTTTGATTATTAATTAGTTGTGACAATAGTAAGTAAGTGTGACAATACATTTACGATATCTTAATTCAAGTGTCGAGCAACTAACTAAGCTAGTGTATTATTATTTAATCTGTATTTATCTAAGGAAATAATTCAGGTTTTTAAAATCCTATAAAAATTACGGAGTACATTCATTTTTTTCAAAAGAATTGGCTCACCGGATCCCAAGGTAAAGCATCCTTTAGCTCCCGAGTTCAATGTATTGTGTCTCTCGAAAAAAGAATACAAGTACCTACAGATGTTACTATGTACGACTAATTTTCATCAATATACATGTTCATCCATGATCCACAAAAACATACAGATATGGGAGCAACATCGAGTTTATTTTTCGCTTTCTTAGAGCCACAAATTTCTGATTTTTGTGTACCCCAAAATATCGCACTCCCTACATCCAATGAAGAGCTAATAACACTAGAGGTACAAGAACTTGGGATGCGGGTGCATTTTGGTACAAAAACTTGCGAACTGTGGTGCGGCAGTGCAATAACTTGTAATACATGTGCAAATTAGTACAGATCGTCCTAAAACTGACACATCTTATTTGTGAAAACCCCCTTTATAATTTCCTCTCGCGTCGTGACCTTACCTCTTTTCCCCTTTGATCTGGTCATCGGTCCTCCATCAGCCCACCTAGCACGCACAACTTGAGCCTCGGTTGCGGGCAGTGCTAGTGGCGTACCTCACAGATCCAACCTCTCAATCTTTCATGTCTCTTTTTCGATTGCTTCCCGTCCTCGACTGTCGGGGCGCTGTACTGCTCTCCGCATTAGGTGACGCGGCGTGGGCGGCCATCCGGGCCTATCGTCCCCTCCTCGCCTCTAGTTCCGGCGGACTTCAGGCTGGTCCAACACTCGCGTCGTGCACGGCGAGACACCCACCAGAGTAGCAGGCTAGGCAGGTGGATGTAGGGTGTATCCTTGACGGCGCACTGGAGGAAAGGCAGGCGTCCAACAAGGCATAGCCCCGTTCGACCATGTCCGGCGTTGATCTCGGGACTGCGCCTTTGCCTGGATGTATCCGTGCAACACCATTCTTGCCATGATCCACTCCAGTAGGATCGCAACCGTTTGTCCCCAAAAATATCATCTCCTGCTCCGGATGTACAATTAAAACCAGTAAGATAGATGTACAATTCAGAGTTGGATGCCAGAATTTTACTCAAAGAAGAACGGCAATGCCAGATTCTGTGAGCGATCTGCATCGGGAGAACGGTAAACGTTTCGCTCCTCGCGTCGCCTCCTCCAGGCGACCGGGGAGGCGAAACCCTAACCCTAACCCGCGCCGCCGCCGCCCTCCTCCCCCTCCCGCCCCTGCCTCGCCGCCCCCAGAGACGCCGCCCGGGCTGTGCTCGCGATGCCGGTGAAAGGGGTGGCGGGAATCTGAGCTCTCGGCTCCCCCCGTGGTTGATAGATGGAGGATCTCCGCGCGGGGTTTGCCTTGACCGAGGCGGCGGCTGACGAGCTTTCCCTTCGCGAACGAGCTTGTCCGTTGGCTTCCCCGGTGGGGGCTTGGGATCTGAGGCGGCGGCCTCTGGTGGTGTGGCGGCGCGGGCTCTGCGGCGAGCGGCGTGCGCGATGCGGGTCCTCCTCTTCGGCTGTGTGGACGACGGGGAGGTGGAGGGTGCTGGCCGTGGTGCGAGGGCCGCAGCGTCGGTGCCCCGGACCAGATCGGAAGGATGGCGCCTCCCTCTTCACTTGGCGCGCCCCACCCTCCCGGCGTCGAGCTCCGACGGTTTTTGGTTGGCGGAGCTGGTGCCGGGCTGGGTGCTGGAGCTGGTGCGGATTCCGGGAGAAATCCATTGTTGGCTGTGTCAGCCACGACGGTGGCGACGCCCGCAGGCGCCGTGTTTTTCCTGGAGCGCGGTCAAGGTATCTTGCCCCCCCCCCCTCCTTTCCCCTTCCTGATACCGGGAGAAATCCGAAATCATTTGGATTGGGTGGCAGCGACGCCCCGTGCGCCGTCACTTTCCTGAAGGTGTCGCCTTGGATCAGTTGGGGTTGTGGGTTGGCGTTGTTTCCCTGGTGGTTGGCGCCGTGGCTGTGGTATGGGCGGCGGTGGTGCTGCTGTGCTCAAGGGTCTAGCTCCCACAATCCTTTTGGATGCTCGCTGGTTCGTGCTCTGCACTCGCTCGGGTGCGAGGTTGCGGGACAACAGGAGCACGATGCTTCTCTCTTGTAGGTGCTGCACTGTGGCTCGGCTGTGTCCTTCCTCGTCTCCTTCAGAGCTCCTTCTCTTCAGCGTCCTCGCCCTGCAGCTTCGTCTCTTCGTGTCAGGTGCCGCGGCCAGCAGCAAGGCTTCTCGTGGTGTGCTCAACGCAGCGCTCGGGTGGGCTCTAGTGTTGGCTCAGTTTTGCAGTCTGGTTCATGTCCCTTCTCTGCTCTGGGTGAGTGTGTCTCCATGGGCGGCGGAACGGCGCCCTTCGAGCCAGGGCGAGGGGGCAGGGGTCCCTCTCCGTCCATGGAAGAGAATGTACAGGCGACGACTTGCCATCTTGCTCTAGCCGTGAATCCTCCCAAGCAAAGCAGATGATCCCATCCCAAGTTTCACCTTTCCTGCTCCCTGGTACTTCGATCGCGTTGGAAGGGCTCTTCGGGCTTCAGCTAGTTTCTGGCGTACCTTATGTTTGCTGTTGTCGGTGTGAGTTGTAAGCTGTTCTTCAGCATCTTTGTAACCATGGCCATGTGGCTTTATTAATTTAAAGCTGGGCACTTTGTGCCTTCTGTTTAAAAAAGATTATGTGAGCTTGCTCGTCCACTCTATGCACCAGATTCCTGCACATGTTCCTCACGCCTTGCAGCCTTGCAGCTTTCAGGTCGAGCCACTTGAGAAGCCATAGATGGTCACCCAAGCTAGAGGTGGCAGCCGACGCGGTGTCGTGCCATGTATTGGTGTATCTACTGTGTGTTCCTCTACGAGCTCATCCACGGGCGCACCCCATTGGCTGGCGCCACGCTCCACAACATCGTCTGCGCAACGCTCCGCAATATCGTACGCGCAACGCTTGCCTTCCCCGTCTCATGCGGCTTCCAAGGTGGCGAAGACGCGGCGGCGGCATGGAACCTCATCGTGCGCCTGCTCGCCTGGGACCGGGGGACCCCGCTTCCCATTTCTTCAGAGACCTCAACTCCGCACTCCTCTACTCGTCGCGCCAGCCTGCAGACGTCTCTACGCGACGTTGAAGCGGTCGCAGCCCTTCTCCGTCCTGGTTGCTCGCATCGTCAGATGTCTGAGCGTTTTACGCCGGCTTGGACTCGTCATTCCCGACCGAGATCGTTGGCCTGTGCGAGGGTATCTACTGCACCCGAGTGAAGACGCGCGCGGACAACGCTAGATGATCACCGACGGCCGATCCAGTCGGCCATGGCGGTTGCGACCACGAGGGCAGCACGTCTGTGGATTTGGGAAAAAGAGATAAGGATCACAAATGCGAGAGAAAAATATATAAGGAGGTTTTCACAAAGAAATGATGCCACGTGTCAGTGCCTAGACGTTTTTGTACTGATTTGCACCTATGTTACAAGTTGTTGGACTGCCGCACCACAGTTAGCAAGTTTATGTACCAAAATGCACCTGCCTGACAAGTTTTTGTACCTCCAGTGTTATTAATTAGTTCTAGCTCTCCAATGAAAGTCGTTTGAGATTTATCAAAATGTAGATGTATCTAGACACTATTTAGTATGTAGTTTTAATAAAACTTTGCAGGCATGTACAACAAAGTATGCATCCATGGTTCAAATAGTTTCTGTTGAAACTTACGAATGTCATTTTCGATTTCCAAAACTGGCGCGCTATTTATGAAGTTGTTGCTGTTGAAACCACAAGGTCGACCTTTGTCGCACTTGTGTGTTGGGAAACATTGGGATACGGCTGACAAGTCGTCTTTTCCTTCGTAGTAATCACAGTTGTTGCCTCTTCCCAAACTTCTAAACAAGACAATAATATGGTACTAGTGCATTGCAATCGTCAGCATGCATGCCCTTCGAAATTTTCCAACCTGTTAGACTTGGATATAAATATAGAGTTCTCTGGTGTGCAATCAATCAAACTCCCACAATAAGATCCAGCACTCCTTTTTCCATAAATAAATAAATGATATCATATGTCCTCCTTTTTCCACGACTTGAGATGGCCAATCCACCATTATCCAGCATTTTTATTGCTGTCCATCGTTTGCATATTTCCTTCTACTACCATATAAGCAGCTCTAAATACCCTGACAGTAGTGACGAGATCTTTGAAACTATCCGAAACATGGAAATGAAATGAAATTTGAACCAAGAAACATATGACTCGACGATGACTCATACCTAGATATGACCAAGAAATATTCAATATATTAGATATATTGAATTTACTTGTTCTTTGTTGTTCAAAAAACTACGAGGCCTTCTTTTTTGCCTTTAAATTTTCTTCGCTTGAAAATAAAACTTCATCATCTAGTGAACTTACCTGTGTGTGATGTGGAGCCAATATCTATACAGTGCTTAGCTGGGGAAATCAAAAGCTGCTATTGATACAATGTCTTGGAGCTCAACCATTCTAGCTTCTCGATGGCTTGTGGCTGCCCTGTCAATGCTTCATCAGCCCAAAAGGCCGCTCTTTGGAGCCTATTGACCAAAATTGGTGCTACGTTGACTTGTTTTCTTCCTCCCGGCATTGGGGCCATATGGGAGGCAGCATGTCTTCTTCGGTACATTTCACAGGCCATACCTTCGCGGGAACCAACATATTATGCAGTGCTATTTATAGAAATACAGTATAGCCTAGACGTGGATCTCATTGGCAATTCTTTCTTTTCTCAAAATGAAAATAGTACTACTTTTATTGATTGCAATAAAGGAAAAGTTACTTTCAATGTCGATGACAAGGAGCATACCGTTTATTTTCCCAAAAGGATTGATAAAGTATGTGGAGTTAATACAATTTTTAATGTGAGAACTATCAAAGTGGGAACTATTGATTGTCCTATATATGGGCCTAAGCAAGGATATCAAAGTATTATGATTGGATCCATATCAATTCAATACAAGGTAACATGATTGATTTGAGGTTTATTTCTTCTTATGTTATGTAAAATTTATTTGGTGGCAAGACTTGATCAACCTTGTTAACAAATTTATTTTATATACATAGAGGAACTAAACAACATTTCTTTCTTCCTCCACTTGTTCTACTTGTTGTAGCACTATTTGTTTTGCAAGATGCTTAGGTTGTTTAGAAGTTTGAACCAAGTGCCACTTCATGGGCACCATGGGATTGAACTCCACTTAGGCTAAAAGCCTAAGCCTGGGGGGGAGGTATACCGGCATCACTCATTCATTGCATATTATAGTTGCTGGATACTTGTACATACTTGTTTAGCTTCTTAAAGTGGTTTTCTAATAAGAGGGAGATGATATTTGGGGAAGCGCTGATTGAAAACAGATTCTGGACTGATACCAAAAAATTCTCAAAAACAGCCAAAACGTTATTTTGCGAAGCCAATTTTTGTGCATGTTCCCCAGGTTGTTATCTAACTTTCATTAGTTGAACACTTTTCGAGCTGAGCAGCGGAAGAATTTCTTAAAAATCGATTACTGTACTGCTGTCAAGTTTGACGAATTTCTGCTGCTTTGTGTTTATGTGACTCTTTTAGTTTTCATTCTCTTGTTTTTGCTTTGTTTCTTTCCTAAAACACAAAAAGACCAAAAATATTTCTGTTGTTTCTCTTTACCACTTGTTTATTTTGGTTTCTTGCTTTTATTTTACTTTGTTTGCTATCGTTGGTTTGCTATAAGAAAATCCAAAAAGATTTTGCTTTGTTTGCTTGTTTCCTTTCGTTCTTGTTTTCAATTCGAAAACACCAAAAATATTTGATGTTCTTCTTTGGTTTTGTAAAGTTAATTATGAGTTCAATGGTCTTCGGTGGCTGGGGCGTGGCTTTCATTCCATATTATTCAAGCTACACAAGTGAAAAGCAATGATGACGATCTACGACAATTCGACTGTGGTGAGAGGCTGGTATGAACTCTATTTGTTTTCATTTGTGTACATATACTCATCCATGTGAGCATGCTTAGTTGGTTCATGTGAGGTATATGTCATTTAAGAAAGTCTAGTAGTTCATGATCTCTCATGCTTAGCTCCAATTTATTAATATGAGTAGCATATCATAAATATTTGCTTGCATTGCTTTACTCATAGATAGGTATGACATTGTGGTATCCTCCTCTGAATAATTCACTTGAATCAACTTGGCACATGCTCACACATGCATATGACTGAACAAAAGTCAATTAAGCCTCGATGATTTACTTTACCTCAGAGTTCTTGTATCACTTTTATGCCTCCGTTAATTTATTTTGTCGCAAGCATGATTATGACAGTTACTGCTCTCTTGATTGTCGATTCCCAGTCTATTGCTAGCCTTCACTTGTACTGAGGAGGAACGCTGCTCGTGCTTCCAAACCCCTGAAAACCAAGTTATTCCAGAGTGTCCACCATAAATACCTATGCATGGCATTTCAAACCATTCCAAGTAAATTCTCATGTGCTACCTTTAAACCTTCAAAATGCTTCTCAATTTGTGTCGATGTTTTATAGCTCATGAGGAAGTATGTGGTGTTTATCTTTCAATCTTGTCATTTACTCCTGACAGATTTTCATAATGGACTAGTGGCACATCCGCTTATCCAATAATTTTGCAAAAAGAGGTGGCAACGGGGTTCCCAGCCCCAATTAATCAACTTTCATTAATAATTCTCTTCACATGTTTTGCCCTGATTTATCAGTAAGCAACTTAAATTGCAAATAGACACTCCTCCATGGTATGAGATTGTTGGAAGGCACCCGAGGATTCGGTTAGCCATGGCTTGTGTAAGCAAAGGTTGGGGGAGTGTCATCCATAATAAAACTAAAGTACGTGTGTAAACAAAAGAGAAGAGGGATGATTTACCTTGCTGGTAGAGATAACGTCCTTCATGGGAGCCGCTCTTGAAAGTCTGGTTGACGAGGTAGTTAGAGTACCCACTATCATTCGTTGACAACAACAAACACCTCTCAAAATAATTTTACTCCTGTTTTACAAATGAAAAGCTCGAGCACATGTTAATCCCTGCTCCCTCTACGAACGGTCAATCTTTTACTTTTACATTGTGTCTCCATCCTTTCTTTGAGCACCTTCTTGAGAGCACAACTGTCATTCTTAGTATAATATGCTTGTCCCAAAATGTGATTAACTGTGGTATAACCTTGATGCTTTTATCTTTGAAAATCTCTACTTCCAATCTTTCCATGAACTTCAAAGGTGCCCGAGCATTTATGTTTTGCTGTACAAATACGGGCAAGCGAGATACCACTTTATCATATCCTTTTATGAACATTGCAATCCTGCTGATAGACATGATTCATGATGCTTATTATTAATTTTTTGGTACCTTTTCCATGATTGACATAGCTATTAGATGATTTTATTTGCATGTATCTTATTATGAATTGCCTAAGTACTTGCCATATCATGAGAATATTTACATCATATGAACAAATGTGTACGTGAAAGTTCTTTTATCGCACTCAGTTGTTAACTGAATTGCTTGAGGACAAGCAATAAGCTAAGCTTGGGGGAGTTGATACGTCCAAAACGTATCTACTTTCTCGAACACTTTTGCTATTGTTTTGCCTCTAATTTGTGTATTTTGGATACAACTAACACGGACTAACGTTGTTTTCAGCAGAATTGCCCTGGTGTCTCGTTTTTGTGCAGAAATTCAACTTTCAGGAAAATCCTCGGAATTTATGTCAAAGGGCCTATTTTTCCAGAAGAATCACGGAGCCAGAAGGGCAGACCTGGGGGAGGCTCAGGCCCCCCAGACAACAGGCCGGCGCGGCCTAGAGGGGGGCGCGCCGCCCTAGCGTGTGGCCCCCTCGGCCAGCCTCTGACGCCCCCCTCTGGACTACTTAAGTGTTTCGATCTAAAAACGCGAGACGAGAAGTCAAAGTCGCCAGAAACCATCCAGTACGCCGCCACCGTCGCGAAACTCCGTCTCGGGACCAGAAACTCCGTTCTGGCACTCCGCCGGGACGGGGAATTGGAGGAGATCATCGCCATCATCACCACCGACGCCTCTCCATCGACCAGCCATGTTTCCCCAATCCATGTGTGAGTAATTCCCCCGCTGTAGGCTGAAGGGGATGGTAGGGATTGGATGAGATTGGTTATGTAATAGCATAAGATTGTTAGGGCATAGTTCCTAGTGTCCGTAATTGGTACTTTTATGATATTGTTGCAACTTGTTATGCTTAATGCTTGTCACTAGGGCCCGAGTGCCATGATCTCAGATCTGAACATGTTATTGTTTCATGATGATATTCATTGTTTTATGATCTTACCTGCAAGTTGTATACACATGTCGCTGTCCGGAACCCGAGGCCCCAAAGTGACAGAAATTTGGACAACCGGAGGGGAAGGCAGTGATGTGAGGATCACATGTGTTCATGGAGTGTTAATGCTTTGCTCCGGTGCTCTATTAAAAGGAGTACCTTAATTTCCAGTAGATTCCCTAGAGGCCCGGCTGCCACCGGCTGGTAGGACAAAAGATGTTGTGCAAGTTTCTCATTGCGAGCACGCACGACTAAATATGGAACACATGCCTATGGATTGATTAGTACTTGGATACCGTTATATTATTATCTGCAAATGCCCTACCTTGATTGTTACATGAGTTTCTCTCATCCATGCAACGCCCGTTCATCCATCCCTGTGCCTATAGTATTTTAATCCTGTTGTTTACTATAATCACTACTGCTGTCTTTGTTACACCGCTGCTGATATTTCACTACTGCTACTGCTATAAAACTGTTACTACTGATAAACTCTTGCGAGCAAGTCTGTTTCCAGGTGCAGCTGAATTGACAACTCCGCTGTTAAGGCTTTCAAGTATTCTTTGGCTCCCCTTGTGTCGAATCAATAAATTGGGTTTTACTTCCCTCGAAGACTGTTGTGATCCCCTATACTTGTGGGTTATCAATCATCATAGTGGAATTATCTGCCGTGATGAGCTTCGCCATAGCACGGTTCTCCTCGGCACGTGCTCTCTGATGGGATTCGTAGCATAGAAAACAAAAAATTTCCTACCGCGAGAACGCAATCCAAGCCAAGATGAAATCTAGAAGATGGGAGCAACGAGGGGACGAACGAGACTAACCCTTGAAGATTTCCAAAGCCTACAAGAGGAGGCTCTCGTTGCTGTGGTAGACGATCACTTGCCGCTTTCAAAAGCGCGTAGAAGATCTTGACGGTGCCACAATCGGGCAGCACCTCCGTACTCGGTCACACGTTCGGTGTTGATGAAGACGACGTCCTTCTCCCTGTTCCAGCGGGCAGCGGAAGTAGTAGATCCTCCTCGGAATCCCGGCAGCACGACGGCGTGGTGGCGGTGGTGGTGGAGAACTCCGGCAGGGCTTCGCCTATGCGCTGCGGGAGTTTGTATGTGGAGGAGTGATGACCCACAAGTATAGGGGGTATATCGTAGTATCTTCGATAAGTAAGAATGTCGATCCCAACGAGGAGCAGAAGGTGTTGACAAGC